>NC_066362.1:109010256-109060256 GCF_013377495.2 Cygnus atratus
AACACAAGGCAGCTGATAGAAACCAATAAATAATGCACTCTGTTATAAACCAGTTGATTTCTCTTCAGTATTATATTTTCAATCATTTCTGCAGTAATCTTATTGCAAATGTTCTAGATTTTACAAAACCTCAGAACAAAAATTTAGGAAAAGTTTACGTATATATTTATGTGTTACAAATAGAGTATAGTTATAATTATGGGTACTATAGAGCCTCTTCACCCTTTGTTCCAGCACAACTCAACTTGAGAATCTAGTGTAAAGGATGTAGAATTTATGTTCCCCTATGAAATGTAGAGACCCTTTCCCTTGCATATCCTTGAGAAGTGAAACATTTCACATCCTTGAGCATAACCAGCACAAACTGATACCTCATTCCTAGCTCACGAACACTGGACTCCAGTTTCTAGCTAATGTAATTTTACCACAACCAACCAAAGGTACTTGAAGTCATTATAAATTATTAAAAAAAATGTATATGTATTTGCAATGATTGTAATTAAATGATAGTAAATGACCAGAGAACAACAACAACAAAAATGCAGATGTTTTAAATCTGTTATATCTTTTTACTTTCCATACTTTTTAAAGAGAAAAACCTTACTGATAAAGATTTATTTCAAGTGTAGTTAAAGACAGATGAGCGAAGAAAAAATGAAAAAATGGGTTCAACATTTGCTTTCAACAAAGTCTCCCATATTAAGTACAATTGGATTAGAAAGAGATGGCAAATAATATACTGAATACAGTGTGGGGATTTAATTATATCCATTTAAACTCTTAGATCCTGCTGCTGTTGAATCCTTTATTATAGAATACCATGAATGCAAAAATAATTCCATAAAATTCATGGTTTCAGATTTCAATTCACAAATCCAAAGAAAACCTTCTGATTGACCATATATCAAAAAAAGCAATCACTTGAGAATCGGAGAAAACACCCTGAATTCTAATCAATATTTAAATAAAGGCGATCCACTTTTTTTTTTCTTTTTTTTTTTTCTTTTCAAGGGTCTTTGAACAGAAACTTTTAAAAAAGTTCACAACTATGCTGAATTCTTAGAGTAAGAAGACAAAAGTGACAGATTAATTGAAAAGTTAACTGGCCCCAAGAAGAATATAACAGATTTCTTTGCTTATTATTATTATTATTATTATTATTAATTATTATTATTATTATTATTATTATAAAAAGGGTACTAGCTCAATGCTGACACAAAGTATGATTAAGACTATGAAAATACAATAAGGAAGAATATATATTTTTCCATTCTTATACTGTAAGTAATTCCTGCTCATTCATCACTTGCTGGTATGACCTCCAGCAAAATGTTGACCAGTTCAGTATCTTAATATAATCAAATTTCCCTGAGAATATACTGTGTTCATCCTTAAGCCTTCTCTTCAATAAAAATACCTGCATTTGTTGATCTTATTTGTTCTTACAATGAAGTGGCAGAATGAATAAATTGGAATCAGGGAAAACTCAACAAAATGTGTGGAGACATGTTCACTTGTACTTCTCCTATTGTGATAATTATTTAGTTTCTATAGAATTTCTCCAGCAAATGTAGCATTTTTAAAAACTGTACAAAAATATGACAGTCAAGATTTCTTAGAAAATTTAATGTCAATCTTTATAATATCATAGTCTGAGGGGCTATGAAAATTCAGGTTGTTTTCAAAAGGGAAAATTTTGCTGCAAGAGATGAACTGATGTTTTTTTTAAGGACAGTTTTCTGTTGCAGTAACACTTTCTGTTTTGCCGAATGATATTTTTCAGTTGTCTGGCAGCAACACCTAGTTTCAAGGTCTTCTACATATCTGTTGATCAATAGGCAAAACTACAAAGCATGGTGGAACAGAGGAGGAAAATAGAGAGGAGCTGGTTTGTTTTTCTCCACAGGTCTGAACACAAGTTTTGACTTCCCAAGGAATGGTCAGTTTGTTGACCACTCCTTAGGATTTACCTGAAGGTGACTTTTTAAGTTGTTGTTCAGTTATGTTACATATCCTTTGAAGGCAGACACTGCTTATGGTACAAACTGAACCTGGAATTCTGAAAGACTGGGCTATCTCATTATTATCAATAATGAGATAATTTACTCTGAGTTTTCCCTGGCAATGCAACATGCCTATAAACGTGGAGGTATCTCTATATAATGTGGATGTGCCTATATATGCTGACTCAACAATTACTCTGCTAAACTCTAGAGAAATTCTATTGCATTAATAGGATTAACAGGAACCCAAAGATGTCTAAGGACTAAACACTTGACTCTTAGAGCCAAGTTCAAAGAATCATAGAATGGCTTGGGTTGTTAGTGACCTGAATTCCAAACCCCCTGCCATGGGCAGGGACACCTTCCACTAGACCAGATTGCTCAAAATCCCATCCAATATGGCCTTGGACACTTCCAGGGATGGGGCATCTGCAGCTTTTCTGGGCAACCTGTTCCAGTGCCTCACCACTCTCAAACTGAAGAATTTCTTCCTTTCTAATCTAAACCTACTTTCTTTCAGTTTAAAACTGTTACCCCTTGTCCTGTCAAGTTAAAGAACAATGAGATGAGTTAACTGTAAGGATTTAGCCATAGGAAATTAGAGTTCCTGGCTACCATAGGTTTTCATTCAGATTATTTAAACTTATAACACCAAGAACCAAAAAGAAATATAGTACCTAGATGGGACAAGTGCAAAAAGATGCATTTTGCTTTCTCTGTTCAAGTCAATGAAGAACTACAGCAGTCAATCCAGTGGAATATTTCCTTTTTTTTTTTTTTAAATAAAAAATAAAAAAAATATATATATTTATATAGTTGAGTACACAGATTGCTGCTTTTAAAAGGGAAAGAAGAAAATGTTCTTGCTAGTAGCTGCTTAAGTTTGAGAAGATTCTGGAATGCTAGTATAGATAAGGCAGTGTCAGACATGCACTTGATATTTACAATTTTTCTCTTTTATGTGGGAACATTTGACTTTGTGACATTTGAATCTGTTACTGTGAAATGGATTCAGATGTTGCAAAAATGCGCCAAATTTTCCAGGGCATAAAACTAATTGTCTCTAGGGTAGAAAACTTCTATTTTTGTAACACAGAATAAATCAAAATCAATGTTAGACGAGCAATAAATAAAATAGTCATAAATAGTCTGTTCCCTTTGTTAGGTTTTATGCCTTGTTTTGTATGAAAATTTCAGACCAAAAAAAATAATCCTAAAAGTTCTGAAAAACTTTCTAATGAAAATGACTTTACACGACAGTGGAAAAATACATTGGAATGAATCTTCAGCAATCTACTATATTGAAACTTAATTCTATTCAGTACAATGTAGGAAACCTGATGTTGTTTACACAGTTTCTTCTGGGCATGATTTTTCAGTAGGTTAGAGAATATCTGCAGTACCACATCTTGCAGGCAATATGTTTTCAAGTGATTAGTTCATACAGTGGAAAGGTCTGCTGACCTTGACAATCCAGAAAGAAAATAAGCCTGTCAACTTCCATGATACAGAGCTGAAGACTTGAATGGAATGCAGAAATTTGTTTCCCTAGACAATGTTAGATTTTGCTTCTTTTTAAACATCCAATCCATGGCTGCAAAACTGATGTGTTTTGCAGTCACAAGACCTTTCTCCAGGATGGGAGTCTCCAGACTCAGACAGGGATCAATATTCTTTAATATCCTAAGTGCCTCACATTTCCATACATTTAAATTAGAACCAAAAGTTAGCAGGGGATATTTTGCAAAGAAAAGGAGGATCTAGGCTTTTGTCCTAGCCTTTTAACTTTATTATCTGTTTTATATTGCACTATAAATGCCATACCTCAGCAAAAAAGTCTCTCTTAATTTACTACTTCTGTTGTGTACTACACTCTCTGCCTGAACACTCAAATCAGCCCCAGAAAAGAGCAAAATACTAAAATAAGGACACCTCTCTCCAAAAAAAAACATTTAAATTTGTAAAAATTTTCTACAGAACTAAATTTTTTTTACAATGCTTTTCCATTAAAGGACTGACTCTCTTTTTCCCATACACATAGAAATTGCTTTACCATGGGGCTGGATCAGAAAAGTCAGAGTGCTTCACAAAGACAAGTCAATAAGGTTGTGTAGTTGTTTTTAACTCATGCCAGGTGAGTGAACAAGTTTTAATGAAGAGAAGTCCCTAGAGAGAAAGTAGGTTAATGGAACAAGAAATGAGATTGTAATAAGTGAGTTTGTTTGGCTCAGAGCTGCTTGAGGAAATGTGGACCAGTGTTTCCTTGTACACCAGCAAATCTAGGATTAAAGCAAGATGCCTTGATTTACATAGTGTTAAAAATTAAAACCCATAGAGCTCAGTCATCAGAAAACACTATATCCCACCTTCAGACTCTTGCTGGAGCATACTGCCAGCCTCTTATCACCTACTGGTGTCAAGTCCTTTCCTTTGGTAGGACCTTCTACTAAGATTCAGGTTTGGCATCAGAAACAGAAATGGCCCTTCTCTGATAAACAAGCACAACTCCTTCACGGTCCCACTCTCTAAGTAGTGTAGACATCTAAGCTTTAGTTGTCCTCCTTGCTGGAGAGGAGAAAACTCTTTCTCCTATCAGTTTCTGCTCAAAGCATTAGGCTGACAGGCCACATGCATTTCATGAATAGTCCTGTTCAGTTTTCAATTTTAACATGCTCGCTATATATCACAGAATCACAGAATTGTCTAGGTTGGAAGAGACCTCCAAGATCACTGAGTCCAACCTCTGACCTAACACTAACAAGTCCTCCACTAAACCATATCACTAAGCTCTACATCTAAACGTCTTTTAAAGACCTCCAGGGATGGTGACTCAACCACTTCCCTGGGCAGCCCATTCCAATGCCTAACAACCCTTTCAGTAAAGAAGTTCTTCCTAATATCCAACCTAAACCTCCCCTGGCGCAACTTTAGCCCATTCCCCCTCGTCCTGTCACCAGGCACGTGGGAGGAATTAAGCTTTATCAAGCTCTAATTTGCAGTGCATGCTTTAAAGATTTTTGCAAGCCAATGCAAGCTTGTTCTACCCATGCCATGATCCAGTCAATAGCCATGTAGCTGTAATTAATTGTGTCATTTCTAAAATAAGAATTCATCTTGAGACTGTAAGTATATTAGCTTGCAGACAGAATCATGTAACACAAATATGTGACTTCAGTTTGTCTACAAAAGCATGTGTGGAAGAGCTTGCATAGGTATTTTTCTTAAGATCCTACTTGAACTGAATTTTTTGAAGTTTTATAGCAGGTGGTTTTTATATATGATTATGACTCTCAAGCTTCCATAGATAACACTCAGAAACACTTGGGTTAATCCTTGTGTTTGTAGGCCAGTTTAAGATCTTAACATATGTTTTCTGAATGTCTTTATAAATGCTGCCATCTTCTGAGTCTAGGAAGAGCAATAGAACCAAATCATGTTCAGCACAAGAAGAGAGAGAAATTCAGATATCTTTGGACTACCAAGGGATTTCTTTTCTTAGGCCTGATTTTCCCAAACCTAAGCTTCCAGTGCTGGATAAATTTGCTCACATAGTTTATATTCAAGGTAGAGTTAAAGAAAGCCACTTCTTTATACTGGCAATTGTTAATCTGCAGCTGTGTATAGTTTGCCACTCCTGACTGCAACAAGTGAAAGAATAAGGCTACTATCCTACTGTTGTAGGTTAAATAATGTCTTGACAGATTAGAGGGGAGAGAAAGAGCCAATGGACAAAAATAATTACAGTGCTTAAGAAACTTTACAGAGTATACTGGGATAAATCCCATATTCCTGTTTCCATGCTTTTTCCCTACTGGTTTTATACAAATCCATTAGAAGAGAATTAAATTCGTATGGACTAACTGATGACTGAAGGTGCAGTGGAGATATCAGCTCATAAAGAAAAAAAAAAAGTAGAAATTGAAGCCCTAAGGGGAAATTATGATTACATTTCAAGCAGAGCACCTTCATTTCCAGCAAGATCTCTGCTGTGCCTCACAATTTTGGAAAGGTTTGCTGATGACAGAATGGATTGTTTTTCCCGTTGTACTTTCTTTCAGTCTGTCCACAGGCAGTAGATTTAAATGTACAAATGGTATTTGAATGGAGTCTGGAAACTGTAACATATCAGAAATGACAAAGAAAAAAACTCTTTAAAAAGGGAAAGAATGCAAGACAAAGTAAGCAAGCAAGCATGCCAGCTGTATGAAGAACTGAAGAACTCTTTCTTGTGTTTGGTGTATTAAAAATTTAGATTTTTTTTTCCCCTGCAACTTCAGTAGACAATTATGCCACTGATAATTGCATTAATCTTTTTCAGTGACAATGTTACAAATGAACCAGTTACATGTGTACATGAAAGTTTGGCAAAAGCCTTCAAGCACATGAAGAGACTTTGCAGAATACAAACACAGGCCTTGAGAGTCAATACACTCTTTGACTTACTTCAACTGGTATGCACTTATGGATGGAGACCTTTTTTCTTTGAATGTGTCAGTCATTAATTTAGTAAGCTGTAATATTTTTCAAAATCACCAAAACCTTCAAAAATGATCTATCTAATATGAATATGAGGTACTTTGCTAATCTCTCCTACAAAGTAGTCCAGAATAAATCCATTCTCCGTCTGTCCACACATTTCTCTCACCATTTCCTAAAGATTGTGCAGCTACCCCAAGAATTTAAGGGGCATTTACTTTTGCAACTACACCAGCTCTCACCTATAATGTGGCTGCACAACTTCCTTGTATGATTGAACCTGTTCCTGTCCTAGCTTTCACATCAGCTACCATGAAGACAACATCACAGAAACTCCACGTTTAAGGTCAAAACTAATTACTGGGGGTCAATGTTATTTTTCTATTCCCATCTGGATGAATGGTAAGATGGTCATCGCCTAGGTTAGGTGGATACAGAGAAAAGTCAGGAGACCTTGTACAGAGAAAGCAAACAAGTAATTTTCATCCAAGTTAATGAAGGCTTCTGTTAAGGTGACACTGCCATACCAGCTTCATACCAGATTTTCTTAAACTATCTCACACATCTTAGATAAATAGACTAAAAAAATGAATTTCTCTGAGACAACAAGCAACACTGGCATTGGCACCTCTAGCTTCTTTAATGAGGAGCAAAAGCTGAGCATGTGATCAAAGAAGCCTTCAAAAGGCTCTGATGTTTCTGTGACTGTGACTGTTTCTGTTTCTGTGACTGTGATGTTTCAGTTGACTATTGACATTGCCTAATTTTCTCAAGGAAATACTTATGCACTGCAAAATTGGAGACTGTGGACAACAAAGGTTTGGATAGACAACACTCAGGATAGAAGGCCTGCCTGGAGAAACAAAATTGTAGCCAGAACCTCATTCACTGGATCCTCACAAACAAGAATACAGAGGGGAGAAAGTGAGTAGCTATGTGATGAAAATTAAAAACATCAGTGTATTCAAAAGGAAACAAAGGCATAACCAGTTCCCTCAGCAGCCCTGTCCTCACTACAGATATGCTGTTAGTAAATTCCTCTAAACTAAAAAAAGCGATTGTATTTACCAAAAGGGGACAATTAATTGTTTCAATATAATTGTTCTTACTTTTCTTCCTGCTGTACTTTGCTGATACAGCAACCATAACACAATAATTAAACAAAGTTAGTAACATTTACGATAAACAACTGTAGCAAGGACTCTGACAAAGCCTTGCTAGCGCACTGTAAATTGGCATGTCTGGCTGTTAAAGGAGTTTGCCCTGGAAATGTACACAGACTATGACACTGGTTTTGATAACTCCTACAGTCAAGATGTTCTTTGTATTCTTTCAATCTTTTGGCTAAAACCCCTACACACTCCAACCCCTCAAACCTAGGGTAAATAGCTGGAAATCATTTTTCATTATTCAAGTACTTCCCCAGAAGTCTAAAAACGCTTCTGTTTTTTCCTTATAGACATGTTTTTGAATACTTATTCTTTTAAAAGTTACAGTTATACCCAACTTTGTTAATTTGGCAAAGACGTAATGAAAGAGGTGTTCTTATAAAAGGGGAAGATCCAAATTAAAATGACCTACTCATTCCTAAATTTCTTCCATCAAACAAAACTTTTGGCCTGTATTGCTTATGAAATAGCTGAATAGGGACAACATTAACAAGAAAATGTTTCCAGAAGACTGTCTTGATTCAATTATATCACAGGCTACAGATCTGTTTCAAGGGTTCCCCCTCCCATTTAATTCTCCCATCAAGAATCATAGAATCAATCATAGAATCAAAATCACAGAATCATAGAATCATAGAATCATAGAATCATAGAATCATAGAATGGCTTGGGTTGGGAGGAACCTTAAAGATCATCTAACTCCAACCCCTCTGCCATAGGCAGGGATGTCATCCACTAGATCAGGTTGGCCAAGGGCCCATCCAGCCTGGCCTTGAACACCTCCAGGGACGGGGCACCCACAACTTCTCTGGGCAACCTCTTCCAGTGCCTCACTCCCCTTACAGTGAAGAATTTCCTCCTAATGTCTGGTCTAAATCTATCCTCTTCTAGTTTAAGACTATTCTCCCTTGTCCTATCATTATCTACCTGAGTAAACAGTCCTTCTCCATCTTTTTTATAAGATCCCTTTTTATAAGACCCATCTTTTTTATAAGACCCATCTTTTTTATAAGACATATATAAGTATGTTGGAACCTTGACAAAGTGCTTGAGCTGGAATTGCAGGTACCAATGGTATTCCTCAACAAATATGCCTTCCATTAAAAGAAAAGCATGTATGGAAAACAATTTTCTCCCAAAGTTCCTTACGGAAAAAAAAAAAAAGAAAAAACAAAAAGAAAAAACCAACCAACCAACAACAACAACAACCCAAATTCACAATATTAATTAGACACCTCCCTGATATTCTAAAATTAATTCAATTAGATGTACGTGGAAGAATACCTGTGATATGTTTATGATGGCTATGAGGTAGCTTGCTATATATATATATAGTATAAAATGAGAACCAATCATCTCTTAAATTGTCATTTGATGCTGATTTTTAGCTATTAGGAAGTGTTTCTTTTCTCTGGATGGAGGTGAGAGAGAGTAGGTCAGCCTCTTCCTCAGGAGATGGGAAAGCTTATCATTCTTCTTGCTTTCAAGAGAAGGATGTTACAGCTTCATGTGCATGCTAATCCTCCTCCTCCTTTCTCTATAAAGATAATGGAATGAACATGATATTTACGGATTTAGTGGATTTAGATTTATAGATTTATTTAGGCATTAAATTTGGTAAAACATAGAAGATATAATATGTTACTTCTTTTATGAGACTCATATACCTGCAGAAAGTACCATGTCTGAGGCCATGTATATCGTGGTATTGACTTGTCCAAGGTGATGAGAAAGTTTTCAAACTTCCTTAACCTGAATGGTGTTTTACAAGTTTTAGCTTCTTGAGAATTTCTTGTTTCTAAGAGGACCAAATGCCTACTTTGGCTTTTCTACATTGAACCACAAGTCAGTCAGCCTCTGCCAATGATTTTGTCCTCCAAGGCAACACTTGTTTACTGGAAGTTGTCTATTTGAAGAGTGGCCTTTCACTGCTCTGCAGCATCATAAAAATTGAACCACAGCTGGAGAATAAGGTTCTTTTGAGGTTTTATCACCTAGGCAAAATGTTTGAAACTACTCATAACTTTCCAATCATAATTATGTATTTAAAATAATTTGCATTCTGTTTTTAATCCAGCTTTACAGTGTATTACTTGGAAAAGACTAGACATTTTATTTTAGTGAATATAAAGGTCTGTAGGACAAAACTCCAAATACAAGGTTAATCTATAGAGGAAACGAATAGAGAACAATCCACATTCAATAACTAAATAATGGAAAATTGAAGAATTGGAGGCACAAATTAAATGCTACTTAAAATGAATTCCAATTCCATGCCAGCTTAAAAAAGACCTCTATTTTAAGAGACTTTCATGTTAATAGTTGTATTTTCCAAATAGTTAAGTTAATAATAAGAAAACCAATTTTATTCCGACATGCATCAAATGAAATCCTCTAGAGTTCTTTTCTTTTTCATTCCAAATATTAATTCTGTTCAGGTATTTAGCATTTCAAATTGTTTCCATAGACATTTATTTTGCATGAAAGATACAGATCAAGTATAAACCAGGTTTACAAAAGAAAGAGAGAAAAAAACTGACAAGAGGTGATATAATGCCCCTTTTACTTGGTTTTGAAATTGGTCTTTATACTGAAGTCCAGTTCAGTATACACTGAATTGTATACTGTATATTAAACACTAAAACTATTTAAGTGTTTAAGATATAGGCAGATTGGGTTCCATTTCTATAAACCAGCCATGAACAGTGTACTTATTAGTGTTGCTAAAAGGTAACAATTGTAAAATCAACAAGGATTGGTCTTTCCAAGACAAGTTTCATGAAAAAATTAAAACACTGGGGATTGCTTTCGATAGAGAGCTGTACTGCTTACAACTGTGTAATGAATGCAAAATTTCCTAAGAAAATACCTTGATTAAGGCTTTCTTTTCAGAGCTCTGTGAAAGCACCAAGTATCTTGAAACAATAAAGGAAACCATATGTGTACTAGGCCTTAATTTATTTCTTTGTTAAATGAATTGTTTTCATACAACTTTCCTACCATTAACATGTAAATGTGAGAAATAAAAGGTGGAAGTTGAAAATGTGGCAGAAGAATTAATTCCTAAAGCAAGAATCTGAGAAGTGTTCTTTCCACCTGTGAGATATTAGCAGAAAGTTGTAAATAGATCTGATAAAATTACTGTGTATTGGTAGGATAATGCAGCTGCTGCAACGTAAGTTTTGGCTTACACATGAGGCTTATTCATAATCTATTTTTATGATTTTCAAAATCCAACAAAATAAAAAAGGACCACTGTCTAATTGTTACCATACTGTTGATTCAAAATCTATTTGCAGTGCACTCAAGCATTTCCCTCTTCTCTCCTCCCCCTCTGCAGTCATCCTTTTCCCAGCCGTTGAGTACTTCTAGTTATAGCATTTGATTTCTAAAATTACACTGGGGCCCATCTTAAAACTCTTAGTTAAGAGAATTCAGATAAATGAAATGCCATCTCTTTCTTGCATTGTTCCTTTTCTTGACTCTAGCAGAATATAGCTTCTTAATCATCTAAATGTTTACTTTTAAGAAGCATTTACTATTATGATTTTCTTTATTCTTTCTTACATTACTTTTTTTTTTTTTTAATCATTCTGAATATACAAGAAAGCACAGATGAATTCTACATATGACTGCAGGTGCTCAATTCATGCTGATGTGACTTGTAGTGAAACAAATACTTTAAGAACTAAAGGTGACAAATGGACCCAGTACTTTTGTAATTGATCCACATTATCAAAATAGAGTAATATAGACGCTAGAATAATTGAAAAGATTACACAGGAAGTTCCAAGCAAATTAAATTTAAAATCTTTGTTGCATATTCTCAATGCAACTGTAAAATTTCCATATATGACCTAAAGTGAACGTGTCTATATAATTCTACAAATGATTTCACTGTTTTCTCATACCTGTTTCATTTAACCACTAATTTATTTATTTTACTGTCAAACAAGGATCTGCTTAGCTATCCTTTTGTTCATTCTTTTAGGTCCCCAGCAGACATCTAGGCTCAAAAGACACATAAAAGAGAATAATCGATGTATCAAGGTATTCTTCATCTGACTCACACCTGAACTATACTCACCTAGGTGTCAAAGACTCCTTCTGCTTACTATTAGAGTCCTAAGAAAATCAGTCCATGTAGTAGGTACTTTATATGAGATAAAACTGTATGATCTATGATCTGATACAGACACTAAGTTTAGTTTTATCATAAGTTCTTTTTACCCTGTATAGTCATATAACCATTTGCATGCACGTACATGCACACACATCTTAGAACAATCAAATCTAATTCAAAGGAAAGGGCTGGCTTCTATGCTGATATGATGGACCTGCAAGCTTTCTTACTGTGTTGTTAGTTTCATGAGTCAAACACCCAAGAACCATGTATTTTCTAAGTCATTCATATCTCATGAGAAACCACCTGAGCCTAGTCTTACCTGACTTGAACATTTACAAGCCTGAAAAAATAGTTATATATGGTGGTTTAGAACAGATAGTATGACTGATCCATTACATGGAAGCAGTGCAGTGAAATTGCAAGTCAATGTTGTAGTAGTTTCACTATTTCCAAATGCTTATTCTGTGCTATTTTTGTCTTAACTAAAATATTTCATTTCCTTTCAAGATTCATCTGTAAAATTAATTTTTGATCTCCTTGATCCCATTTTTGGGTAATTTGTGTATCCCAACGTCTGTGTCCTATTTAGTTACTTGTATAGTGCATTGTTTTGCAGTTACATTAACACTCACAGTCTAAAAATACAAAGTCTGTTCACCAGCTTTCTTGAACTTTTGCCCAGAGATATTTCTCATACAACAGTGGGCAAACTTACCACAAGAAAAGAAGCAAAGGTTTCTTTGTCCCACTTTTTATTTCAGTTTGGGTAAACCACAAATTAGGTCTATTGTGAGGGATGATAAATCTTCAAAATAGAGTCAATTAAGTCTTAACAAATATTAGATAACTTAATCATGCATTTGTGAAAATTGAAGTGAAAATTATTTAGAATGTGAAAATCACAACATGTGATTTTTCAAATAGTTTTACCTATTGGAAAGTCTCACAAACATCTTAAGGGATGTGAGTGGGACAATTCTTTAAAAGAGATGATAATTTTTCTTATAATTTCTCAGAAATATCTCTCATTATTTTTGATTGCTAATTATTTCAGATATGAAATTGATCTTTTTTACATATTTCTTTCCAACAGCTTAAGGTCAATGACTCTTTGTTTAGAGTGAAATATAATACGTCACTGAAACTATGGCTTTCAACATACTTCCATGTAAAAACTAAAAAAATTGCTAATTCAAAAGTTGAAAATATATTTTACGAATATTGGTTGGAATTAAATATCTTTAGTTACATATTACATTCAGTTATCACAAACATTGTTAAAAAGTAAATCTTGATGACTTAATTATCTTATCAAAAAACTTTTAAATTTGTACACAGAATTATTGTCAAAAATACAGCTTAATTCCTCCAATGAATGTGAAGAAATTTTGTATACTCATCTACTGACATGTTTCCTTGTAATTGCTGAGAAAGGGATTCAATACAATCCATCGCATTCAACTCCTGAGACTCTGTTAAGATAAAATGCACTGAAAATTGTGATCAAGAATTCAGGTCATCTCTGCTTTCATAAAAAGAATTGTTCCTAAGAGTGCTCAGTTCCCTCTTTGACTTAAACTTTGGCTTTTTCCACTGAACCTTGAAATGAAGTTCTGAATTGGTAATGACTGGGAGCGTACTTTGGCACTATATATTTTTTAGAATATCGTTTGCAGTTGAACCTCTATATCATGGTGAAATCCGCTAATGATTGTCACAGAAATCTGTCATGAATGTTTTCCTATAAAGCATCTTCGCTTTTTATAGTTTTTATGGATATTTGTAGAATGTAGCCCTTATTGTTCTTCTTCTTCTTTTCTTTTTTTTTTTTCTTTCTTTCTTTAAAAATCATTTGAGAAGAACATTGAACATAAATAATCAGACTGACCTTATGTTGAAGAAGAAAAGAATTCTAAATTTTACAAGGAACAATTGAACTCACGAATCTGGTATAATATTATGAGAATGAAAATATTCATCTTCTTTTGAGAACTTCTCAGAAGGAAAAGTTCACTTGTAGTTTTAGGACAGGACTATGAATGTCGGACTGAAGATTTTATTCTGTGACATCTGGCATATTTACTTACCTTTTGTGTTTCATCTTTTCCATCCAGTGAGCTGAGATAAAGATTTTTGTGAGTTTGATTATGATATCAGTAAAAAGTTTTAAAATGAGCTATTCTAAACAACCTGTAGTTTATTTGTTTCTATTATTATTAGCTTTACTACAGACAGAAATATATTCATTGACCAAGATATTTGTTGCCTTGGGCTCACAGTCACTTTGAACTGTGACCTACTGGTATTATGATCCTGAATTACTTTGAATACTAAAAATCATACAGTCTTTGATTTCTGAGCTCAGGGGTACTTGCTTAAGCAAATTCAGGAGTCTGTGTTTTTATACTCCTAATACCAAAAAAAAAAAAAAAAAGAGAAAAGATTTCCTATAAAGTACAAGTTTTTCATCAACTGAGATAAAGTAGAATAGTTCAGTTGGAAGGGGCTTTCAAAGACCACTTTGTCCATCTGCCATACCTCTTCAGGGCTAACCAAAAGTTACAGCATGTAATTGAGGGCATTGTCCAAACTTCTCAAACACTGACAGGCATGGGGCATCAATCACCTCACCAGGAAGCATACTGCAGTGTTTGACCACCCTCAAGGTAAAGAAATTATTATAATTATTATTATTTTTATATCAAGTATGAAACTTCACTGGTGCAGCTTTGTGCTGTTCCCATGTGTCCTGTCATCAGTGACCAGAGAACAGAAACTGGTACATCCCTTTCTGCCTGTTCTCCTCGGGAAGCTGTAGAGAGCAATGAGTTTGCCTCTCAGCCTCCTTTTCTCCAGGCTGGACAACCCAAGTCTCCTCATCCTCTCCTCACAGGACATGCCTTCCAGCCCTTTTACCAGCTTCATCGCTCTCCTCTGGACCCTTTCAAGGACCTTAGAATCACAGAGTCATAGAATGGTTTGGGTTGGAAGGGACCTTAAAGATCATCTAATTCCAAGCCCCCTGCCATGGGCAGGGACAACTTCCACTAGACCAGGTTGCTCAAAGCCCCATCCAACCAGGCCTAAAACACTTCCAGGGATGAGGCATTCACAACTTCTCTGGGCAACCTGTTCCAGTGCCTCACCACCCTCTGAATGAGAAACTTCTTCCTTATATCTAATCTAAACCTACGCTCTTTTGATTTAAAGCCATCGTCCTTGTCCTATCACTAGACTCTATGATAAAGAATCCCTCTCCAGCTTTTCTGTAGGCTTCCTTTAGGTATTGGAAGGCTGTTATAATGTTTCCCTCGAGCCTTCCTTTCTCCAGGCTAAACAACTCCCAACTCCAAACCCCAACTCCCTCATCCTGTCTTCATTAGAGAGGTGTTCCAGCCCTCTGACCATCTTCACGGCCCTGCTCTGGACTTATTCTAACAATTCCATGTCCTTCTTGTGTTGGTGGCCCCAGAGGTGAATACAGCACTCAAGGTGGGTTCTCATGGGAGCAGAGTAGAGGGGGAGAAGCAGGCCACTGACCTGCTTGCCACACGTTTTTTGATGTAATCCAGGATACGTTTGGCTTTCTGGGCTGCAAATGCACTTTGCTGGCTCATGTTGAGCTTCTCATCAGCCAACACCCTCAGTTCCTTCTCATAAGGGCTGCTCTCAATCCATTCTCCACCTACTCTGCATTTGTGCCTTAATATGCTTTTAACATTGTCGAGCCCAGAACTGCACACAATATTCAAGGTGAGGCTGCACCAGTGCTGAGCTGCTCTCCAGCCACTCGTTTCCCAGTCTGTGCCTGTGGCTGGCATTACTCTGTCCCAGGTGCAGAACCCAGAATTTACCTTTGTTGAACTTCATGCCGTTGTTAATTGCCCAGTGCCCCAGTCTATCTAGCACTTGTATTCACACAAATGAAGCTCTCAGAATAATAAGTTCAATGTTAGACTTCTAGCCTTTTCCAATGTGCCATTTACTACTGGATAGCTCCTTCTGTGTGCATGCAGATTTAAATTAAGAGCTCCGGAATCTTAAGCTCTCTCATATGTATCTTGCTGCCTCTGCTGCTCAAACATCACATATGTGTACCCCACATACTCTACAAACTTGTTGCAGTGTTGGTCCAGAAAAGCAGACAATCATATTGTCCTGGTTTCAGTTAGGACAGAGTTAATTTCCCTCCTAGTAGCTGGCAGGGTGCTATGTTTTGGATTAGGATGAGAAGAGCGCTGATAACATGCTGATGTTTTAATTGTTGCAGAGCAGTGCTTACACCAAGCCAAGGACTTTTCAGCTTCTCGCTCTGTCCTGCTAGCGAGCAGGCTAGGGATGCAGCAGGAGCTGGGAGGGGACAGACCCAGGACAGCTGACCCAAACTGGCCAAAGGGGTATTCCATACCATCTGACGTCATGCTGAACAATATATAGGGGTGGCTAGCCGGGGTGGAGGGGGGGCCGGCTGCTCGGGGATAGGCTGGTGTTGTGGTTTAGCTGCCAGCCGGGCTAAACCACAACACATATCTCCAGAAAAGTAGATAATCATGTCTCCAGTATTTTCCAGTGTTTTCTGCAGATCACCTGTACAAATCAGTTTTAATTCTCACTTCTGAGACTCTAAAGGCTAGAAATGCAAGCATGTGTACTTTGTTAAAAATCAGCTTTCTGAAAAGATTTGTGACTCCTGAAGCTTGAGAGGTCCTGGGACCCCTACTCCAAAGTCAATGAGATTAAAGGGAACACTCATTTTGATGGACTTTAGATCAGAATGTATGACTGTTGTGTTACTGTTAACTCTATATTAACCTGTTTGTAGCTATTCTAAAGAACATAAAGAACATATTTTTAGAAAGATGTCTGTATCTACTACAGGTAGCCAAATTTATCTTAATTGGTTATAAAGGGAACAGGAGTTCCAATTACAATTTCTTTCCCAGGTTTTGTTAATACTCTATGTATTATAGTCATAGCTGAAGACATCAAAATTGTAGCCAAAAAAAATCAATAAATAAAAATAATAAAAAAAAAATCACTCTACCACACACAAAGCCTCAAACTTTATTCTTTATGTTCTGTATTTCTTCCACAGCATTTTCAGCTTCCCTGTGAGAACTCTTTGGGGACCCAGAAATTACCTACTCAGGGAGTAGGTTCATACCACATATTCTAGATCAACAATGCACAATCATTTAGAGCATTTGAAGCAAAATATTTACTAGCAATCTACAAGTAGGATCAAGCTTTCTTGAAACAACTGAATGTATGAATTTGGGGAAAACATACAGAAAAAATATGGTGCAAGTGTTTAACTGTATATGTATATGGGGAAACATCTAAAAAGATAAGAAGAAAAATGAGAGAAGAAGACTAAATAAAAATATCTTGCCCCACTCTAACACCAACAGATACTTAGTGACATCCTGGTTACAGACACTCAATTTAAGAAATACCTCATAGATGTTTGAACACAAATCTCTTCTATACTCAGTTTAGCTCTTCTCTCATCTTCTTACTTTCAGGCTCCAAAAAGATAAAAGTTGTGCTGAGAGGAACCCCACTGTAAGCTACACATGATTAAATCATTTTTAGATGGGTTTGCTGCAGTAAGGAGAATCTTCCCTAGATATCCCCACTGTGAGGTTACCAGACATGAGGATTCAGGGTAGCAGAAATGCATTAGGAGTGTGGAGCTTGACATAATGTTTTAATTTTATGCCTTTATCGAGATGGTGGTGGCTGAGAACAGAAGAACGTTTTTCATGTAACCTGGTCATGTGTGTAAACTCTGTATACCAAAAACCAAATATATATGCATGCATACAAACATACAGTCATATGTCTCAAGTGTATCTCATTAATATTTTCATCTAAGGGTGTCTTGACCAAGGTTTCTAGGCATACCACCTGAGATAGAAGCAAAAAGCAGCCTTTCCCTTTAAATGAGGAATCCCATAGACTATTGACAGATACCATCCCCCAGGTAACCTGCAGGGAACGGGTTTTAAGGACATATGAAAATTACATAAAACGCAAAACCTGAAAAACTATTTTTAAAAGAAAAAGAAAAATGTGAATAGATGCAACGCGTCAGAAAAAATGTGGCCTCAATTTAATGTAACTTCCCTCTGCATAATGAAAAAATGCCTCAGGCATCTCATGAACATATAAGGCTTATTTAAAAGCAAAATAAAGTTTGCATGATATCTAGGAATCACACCCTGTTTAATCAATAACAAAAAGTTAGTGAGTTGACCAAGTTACAAACAGCTTGCTTTCCATTTTAGTCACTTAAAAGTAAATCAAATATATTGAGATTCAGAGGAAAATGCCTCACTGTGAGTGTAACATTTCATTTAGATTATTCCTCCAATTTCTAAAATGGATTGCTATCACTTCTGTTAAATTAAATTTTCAGTACTTATGACATAGGAAAAACCTTATAATCCATGAGAAAAAATATATTTAGCTGTACTAGAGGTCAGTATAAAGTCACAATGTACTTCATTGAAGTGAATTTGATGCCGCAGCCTATTTGTGTCTGAAGAATGTCTAAAAGTCTTGACTGTTTCAAAATTAAATCAAAAAACTAGGGGTCCTGAAGGGAATTTGGAGTATGTTACAGACTTCTGTTTCCTTTAGGAGCTTCCTCCAAGAGCTACATACAATTGCGCAATAACCCAGCTCTCATGAAATCTGATTACTTTGTCTTCTGCAAAAGAAAGCACTTAGGCTAGGAACATTGTCAGAATAAATTTCAAAGATTAAAATCGACAAGGTAAGAACTTGGATGAATTCTACTGCTGCAAATGTGTTACTGACATGAGAAACCTAGTTAAAGAAAGTCAGGCTGCAGGAGATGATGTTATTTCTGTTAACAATTAAAAACATTTCAGTAAAAACGTCTGTACAGCATGGAATGAATCTGTACACATTTGTCCATTGGAGTTCTGTGCACATGCTGAATCACTGTGGTACATTTCAGTGGCATGGCAGCACTGCTTATATACAAACATTTCTCATTATATATTGATCACTTCTGGTAGATAGAATGAAAATGTATTAAATGTTTTGCTGTGTCCTGAAACATATATTCTTTCCTTAGGTGAGCTAATTTTTCACCAATGTTCAAAATGTGTAATTTATTGTTATTACTACCACTTAAATTATCAAGGTGTTCAGGAACCCTGGTTATGGATGTGGGCCCCATTTGTTAGATGTTATTAAAATACAGTTGAAAAGGATATCCAAATTCCTTAAAATTTAAAAACAAGATGATAGGCAGCAGCTGAACATATACAAAAGGTTGTACATGCAAAGGAGACTGATCAGCATACCTGAGAATGACTTAATTTCATCCAATAGCCTGTGTGTTTTCAGCTTTAATTGTTGACATCAGAAGCAAGTGCAAGTTGTGTTTTTTGTTTGTTTTAAATGTAAAAGAATGTTATTTTTTTACCTGCAACGGATATTTCATGGCAGTAAAATCTAGGATTTAACATTTGAATCAAATCAGTAATTTGTAAGATGTAGGGCTGAAAATAAACAAATTGTCATTGCAGGAAGATCATAGCAATTTCAAAATTAGTCTCTGTTGCTAACTAAAAGAGGACTTCAAAACAGGAAGGGATGTTTGCAAAGAAAAACAAAAAACTTTTATAGATTTATTTCTAATCAGAATCAGCAGGTGAGCAAAATGCAAGGGCTATCTCTTCAGTCATCAGTAGCATTAAAAGACATTATTGCCATGGAATACCTAGCTTGGTAAGTAGAGGGTCTTGACTTGACCTTCTTCCTTCAGAAAAAGGAAAGTCAAAATCCCTCTGGGTTCAAAACTGTCAAAATAATATTCCTTATGAAATATCAAAACAGATGGGATAATCTGCAAGGTGTGGGATAACCAGTTTGCCTTTTTGAGAAGCAGAGAAGCAAGGCAATGAATAGTGTGTGTAACTATGACATCTATGTTAAAACAACACTTAGAAAAACAGCTGGCTATTAAAATGAAATGCAATACTGCTGCCCCAACATTAATATGAACACACATTGTACAAGGATAACAGAAATAGCTAAATAGACTCTGAAGCAGTTTCACTATTTAAAGTGAATATAAGCCAGCACAACCAGTGTTTAATACAGCTACCATATAGAATCTCTCATTTGCCAGAATGTGTCCCTGAGTTGTTTTGGTTAGCTGTCTCTTAATGCCATGATTTAATTTGTCTGCGCAAGTTTAGGGCTTCTTTTCTAACACTCTGGGTCTGTGTTGAGTGCATTAAACATTCCACACAAGATGGTAAATTTTCTCAGTCATACCGCGTCAATGATTCGTCTCTCTCTCTAGTTTTTAGAAGATTATAATTGCAAAGGTGCAACTTGGAGTGGGGTTGTCAAGACCCAAATGATTGACACTGGTTAGACAGATCTTTAAAAGAAAAAAAAATCTTCAAATAAGAAAAGATAAGATCTTTAAGAGAAAAATAAATAAATAAATAAATAAATAAAAATAAAATTGAAGTAAAATAAAATTGAAATAAAATAAAATAAAATAATAAAGTTTCCAGAATATAACCCAGTCATTGTTTACAAATGGAGTAACAAAATTCCATGATCATATGATTTTATTGTCTTCCCTGTCAGATACAACCTGTGACGGGAGTAAAATAGAAGAATACAGAAGACTGAGTGAGGTAAAGGCACTGAGCCCAAACATTTCCATGTACCTGGGATGTTTTCATTTAACTGTAAGTATTGTACTACTGCTGGAGTAGCTGAAAAAAAAAAAAAAAAAGATGAATTAATCTCTAATTGCGTTTTAAAATCAACAGCCCTCCTATGTAGATAGTTTTAGTGCTTACTTCATGGTGTCAATTGTCCCACTCTAAATAGATAATATGATACATATATCATATGCTCTAAATAGTTAATTGCTCATAAATTTTGAAAAAAAAAAAAATAAGGCCTTGAAATGAAATTTATGATAGGAATAATTTACAGGATCTAGGTTACAAGATTAAGAGAGCTTCTTAAAATATTATTTTTTTTTCCAGTTTTGCTATCCAATCAGCATAAGTCATTCTTTGTATATACATGTGATCTCTAAACAACCTAATATGCTATACATTGAAGAAGTAGTCATTTGAGAGGGAAAATTACCAAAGCTTCCACTACCTTCTTCCCTTTAATTCTGTCATGAAAGTCTAAAGAGTGCTATCAAAATAAAAAATAAAATTCCCTGTTTAATTTATATGAAAAATCTGGAGTCGTGACTTAACAAAATGTTTAGATATTTAACACTTGAAATGTTTTTCTTTGCAGTAAAATATCTTTTGGTTGTGAGTTGAAATCACTCATACTATAGAACTTTTCTAATGTATACCTCCTCAGCCCTTGTGAAAGCTTCAGGTTATAATTTATAAGGATCTTCTCTTTTTTTTTTTTTTTTTTTTAATCTTTTCTTTTCTTATTTCTTTTCCTTAACTTTACCTCCAAAATAGTTTGGCAGGTAAATTGTGTGCACAAGTGAAGGCAAGCATGGGTACTGGCTAGCAGGCCTGCCCCGTGGTGCAGCTGGAAGTCCTTCTGATCAGCTCTGTGATGTGGTTAGTCTCTCCTGTCCTAAGAACCAGATTCCTGTTTCTGCAATGTGCCAGAATAAACATTTGGGTTTTAAAAAGTATATTTCTGTCAAAGTGCTTCATCAGATTTGGGCTGCTGGGGAGGTGGGAATCATCAAAGGGACATAGGACAGAGAAGACTTGAAACCATGACAAAAATTATGTTTTCCCTATATCTCTTTTTGTAATTGAATGAAAATATATTATACGTTCATGCTGTATGTAATATGAGATAGTGTGGCAAGCAAGCCAATAAGAAATAGACAAATTCTGAGAGAGGAGGACAAGTGGTCCAAAATGTGTTTGTAGAAAAATTGCAAATTGGGAGTAAAACCACAGAAATGCTAAAGGACAGGAATATAAATCCATTACAGCTGATCTAAACTGCCAAAATAGGACAAATGAGGCCAAAAATACCATAAGAACCCATACTTTTATGTATGTTGGCAATTCTCCCTCAAACCTGGCTCTAACTGGAAAATGTAAACGAATATGAATTTAATAATAAAAAAGAGAACCAAACATTGTAATATAATTCCTCCACAAAAGGTTTCATATATAGAACAAAGTTCAGGTGTATCAGTACTTATTCAACCATCTCTATTTGTCTTTTTATCTTTTCCATCTTCAGTCGAAAAATTGACAACCACAAGCATTCAAAATCACAAGTCAAGCCTCAAAATAAACAAAATCCTGGCTTAAAAATCATGATTATTAAAAAGAAAAATAAATTGAACTTTAAAAATGTATGTTGTGATTTCTTTTTTCTTTGGTTATTTCTGAAATGACAAAAAAACGTATCTGTTCATTCTTTTAGATGTTTTTGTGTCACTACACAGATCTAGAGCTTTTTTTTTTTTTAATGAAAACTCTGATCTTTATGAAATGTCTCAACTTCTGGAGCTAAACTTAAGGATTATCCTCCCTCCACTGATAGTTATGCACGACTTGGAGTAAAGTCCCCACAGTAAAGAATGCTGAGTTTTCTTTTCATGTGATAAACCACTCACTTGCAGTAAGTACAGTGTTATGGGTGAAAACACAAAACACAGGTGAAGATAGATATGCCTGGCCACTGTCTGTTAAGGCACATCTGGTTTCTATCTAGGCAAAATTAGATGTGCCTGATGTCACATCTGGATTTCCTATATTTTCTATATTTGTTTCTAGCACTGGTATATCTTAGTAAGACTTCTTCCTGGGTAAGGCAAGGCTCATTTATTATTAATAGCACACTATTCTTTCACCTCCTGAACTGTTGCCTGACTGCTAAATCTTTGATCTTATTAAAATTGTTCCTGTAAAATAGTAGATAAAGTAATAACAGAATATTATCTAGCACCAGGTGAACCGTAACAAGGGAGAAAACATTTCCTATTTTCTTACTAAACATTTGAAATCACACATTAGCTTCATTTTACTTAACCGTTAACGCATTGCATTGCATTTCATTAACATAACTTACCAACACTACACAGCTGGTATTCTTTCCAAATACAATCATGTCACAATTTTTTCCAGTTTTGAATATATTTTTTTTCTTTTCCACAAAGATGAACCTAGTAACAGCTTATACGGTTGAAACATAACAGTGAAAAATTGGTTGGACTGTTGGTCTCAAAGTGAAGGCTATCAAAAGGGATGTCAGGGGATTGAGGTGGTTAGTGGATGGAGTAGGAGTGCAGGTTGTGTTTTCCTCTATCCCTGCAGTAGCAGGGAGGGATACTGAGAGGACCCAAAAAACCCAGCTGATAAATACATGGCTGAGAGGCTGGTGCCATCATGGGAATACTGTATTTTTTTGACCATGGGGCAATTTACTTGTCACCTGGCCTGATGGCTGCCAATGGGTCCCACCTGTCTGAAAGGGGTAAATGAATCCTAGCCCAGAAGCTGTCATGGCTCGTTTAGAGGGCTTTAAACTAGGTATGAAGAGGGATAGGGTTGAAATGAGGCTTGACAGAGATGAGACTGGAGGAACAATGCCAGGGTTGAGGGTGAGGGTAATGGCTCAGCTGAAGTGCATTTACACTAATGCAGCATGAGCAACAAACAGGAGGAGCTGGAAGCCATTGTGTGGCAGGCAAACCATGACCTAGCCACCCTCACTGAAATGTGGTGGGACCACTCCCATGACTGGAGTGCTGCAATGGATGGCTACAAGCTCTTCAGAAGAGACAGGCAACAAAGGAGGGGCAGTGGCATGGCTCTCTCTGTTAGAGAGTGTTTTGTTGTTGTTGAGCTTTGGGATGGGAATGATAAGGTAGAGAGTCCCTGTGGATAAGAATCAGGGTTGGCCAGCAAGTTGGCCAGTCTATAACAGACCCCCACCAGGAGGAGGGGGTCTGTTACAGACTGCCAAACCAGTATGAAGAAATGGATGAGCAGTTGGCAGAAGTCACACAATCGACAGCACTTGTTCTCATGGGGGACTTCAGCTTCCCAGATATATGCTGGAAATACAATGCAGCCCAGAGGAAGCAGTCTAGGAGATTCCTGGAGTGTGTGGAAGACAGCTTCCTGATGCGGCTGGTTAGTGAGCCTACCAGGGGGATGCCCCACTAGACCTACTGTTCATGAATAGAGAAGGACTGGTGGGAGATGTGGTGGTCAGGAGCTGTCTTGGGCAGAGTGACCATGAAATGGTAGAGTTCTCTATTCTTGGTGAAGTTAGGAGGGGGGTCAGTAAAACTGCTACCTTAGACTTACAGAGGGCAGACTGAGTTTCAGGACACTGGTAGGGAGGGTCCGTTGGGAGTCAGTCCTGAAGGAGATAGAGTCCAGGAAGGCTGGACGCTCCTCAAGAAGAAAGTCTTAAAGGCACAGGGGCAGGCTGTGCCTGTGTGCTATAAGATGAACTGTTGGGGAAGACTGGAGCATCTGAATAAGGCACTTTTGCTGAGTCTCTGGGAGAAAAAAAGAGTTTATGTCCAATGTAAGAAGGGACAGGCAACTAACCTGGGGAGAGTACAAGGAAGTTGATAGCATATGCAGGGTAAAAATCAGAAAAGCTAAAGCCCAGCATGAGCTCAATCTGGCCACTGTGGTAAAAGACAACAACAAACAATGTTTTTAAAAATATATTAACGGTAAGAGGAGGACCAATGAGAATCTCTATCCTTTACTGGATGCCATGTGGAACATGACTACTGAGGATAAGGAAAAGGCTCAGATTCTCAATGCCTTCTTTGTATCTGTCTTTAATAGTTAGATCAGTTACCCTCAGGGTACTCAGCCTCCTGACCTGGAAGTCTAGAATAGGGAGTAGAATAAACCTCTCAAGATTCACGTGGAAATAGTTAGAGACCTGTTGCTCCTCCTGGACTGTCCCAAGTCCATAGAGCCAGATAGGTATAGTGGGTTTAGGTGGCAAGGTTTTGGTAGAGGGGGGCTGCAGGGGTGGCTTCTGTAAGAAGCCAGAAGCTGTCCCATGTTAAAGGTGAGTTTCAGCTGGCTCCAAAGGGACCCACTGCTGGCCAGAGATGAGCCAATAAGTGATGTTGTTTGCACCTTTGTGAGAGCAGATTTAAGAAAGGAAAAAACAACCTGCTGAACAATAGCAGCTGGGAGAGTGAGGAGAGAGAAATAGCCTTGCAGACACCAAGATCAGTGAAGAAAGAGGGGGAGGAGGTGCTCCAGGCATGGAGCAGAAGTTCCCCTGTGGCCTGTGCAGAGGCCCCTGGTGGAGCAGGCTGTCCCCCTGCAGCCCATGGGTCCCATGGCGCAGA
Organism: Cygnus atratus; assembly: GCF_013377495.2. Lineage (NCBI taxonomy): Eukaryota > Metazoa > Chordata > Aves > Anseriformes > Anatidae > Cygnus > Cygnus atratus. The sequence goes on from NC_066362.1 coordinate 109,035,379, forward strand.
AGATCTCCACACTATAGCCTGTGAAGGAGCCCCCGGTGGAGCAGGTGGATGTGGCTGGAGGAGGCTGCTGCCCTTGGAGAGCCCCTGTAGGAGCAGGCGTTGGGCCAGAGCTGCAGCCTGTGGAGAGAAGTCCATGCAGGAGCAGGTGACCCAGCAGGAGCTGCTGCCTGTGAGGGACCCATGTTAGATCAGTTTGCTCCTGATGGATGGACCCCGTGGTATGGACCTATATTTGAAGTTCTTGAAGAGCTGCTGCCTATGAGAAACCCATGTAGGATCAGTTTGGGAAGGACTTTATCCTGTGGGAGGGATCCCATGTTGGAGCAGTGGAAGAGTGACTGTGAAGGAGCAGAGGAAACGAAGTGCTACAGACTGCAACCCCCATTCCCCTGCGCTGCTCAGGGGGAGGAGATGGAAGAGGCTGCATGAGGGGAAAGTGTTTTTAGTTTGTTTTCTTTGTCTTTCACTTCTCTTAGGTTGTTAGTAATAGGTAATAAATTTCTCTTAATCTCCATGTGCTGAGTCTTTTTTGCCCATGATGATAATTATTGAGTGATGTCCCAGTCCTTATCTCAACCATTCAGCCCATTTTCATCATATTTTCTCCCCCTCTTCCTTTGAGAAGGGGGAGTGAGAGAGTAGTTCTGGTGGAGCTCAGCTGCCCAGCTGGGTAAAACCCACAGTGGAATCCACCCCAGGGTGCTGACGAAGGTGGCAGACCTGATTGCTGAGCCACTTTCCATCATCTATCAGTAGTCATTGCCAAATGGAGAGGTCCTGGATGACTGGAGAGTTTTTAACGTGACACCCATCTATAAGAAGGATTTTAAGGAGGATCTGGGGAACTACAGGCCTGTCAGCCTGACCTCGGGGAAGGTGCCGGGGAAGGTTATGGAACAAATCATGTTGAGTGCAATCACACAGCATGTACAAGACAACCAGGGGATCAGGGTCAGCCAGCATAGGTTCATAAAAGGCAAGTCCTACCTGACCAACCTCATGCCAACCAACAAATGCCGACAACTATATGAAGAAATTTGTTATGAGTGAAGAAACATATATTTATATATTTGCATGTTTGTGGTTGGGTATATTTTTATTTTAATATGCAGTGCCTATAATCAGAGAAGAACAGTCAGATGATTTATGCCAATATTTAAAAATTTCATTGGCTGGCCATACAAGAAAACAAAACTGCAAATCAGCTTGATCACTTGGAATTTTCATTATCATCACATAGAGTATGATAGGTATATTAGTGTTGGTTATGTGTTAAATTTTATTTATTTATTTTTTTATCATCTTTCAGTCAAGCTGTAGTGACAGTAAGCAAAGAAATTCATAATTTCTGCTTCATGCACCTTTCATTCTTTCAGCCATTCTGCCTCCTTGGATAGGATATCATGCGTTATTTACCCAGATGTATTAATCTTGCCTTGGTTTTAGCCTATTTTCTTCATAGAATTGTCCATAAAACTTTTCTTTTTCTTTATTTTTCTATACATTTTTAATCTTTATTTCTTCCCCTATATGTTTGTGCCCCCTCTCTTCTTGTTCTTTATTCTACACTCTCCGTTTTGTAATCCCTCAAACATCTGCCTGTTAAAACCATTTAACTTTTCTGTCACTCAGTTATAGACTTTAAACACCTGTATTCTTCTCCATTTGCAAGGAATTCCCTTTACTACTTAGAATACCTCATCTTATTAAAGTTTTCCAAAAATTCCCAACATAAGTTGTATTTTTCATCTGTGTATCTCTAAAGACACTGGGTTGCCCTCCCTGTTTCCAGTGAAACTCATTTGAATTATATACAAGCAATAGCCTGAACAAAATAATGTTCCCAAAGTCTATTTCCTGTCCAGCAGCTATGCAAACAATCATTAGCCATTTGTGATTCAAGGACAGTGTCTGTATAGTAAGGTATTTAAATGTGTAGATTGCCTTTCAAAGGTCCCTGAAAATTAGAGACATGGAGATATACCTGTAATCCTGAGATAAAAGCTACCTTGAAGTGGAGGAATAGTTTAAAATAACTCAGTTGTCAATAGGAAGAGCTTCCCATTGCAGACAACATGAACAAATGTGTTCAACCATCCCTAAGACTGGATGTTAATTTCTCTTCAACAACACTAATTCATCCACAGATAGCTACTTCATATACTGTAAAGACTTGTGTCAGAAGACGTAAGCATGCTATGAGCCTACCTTTATAGCCTCTCTGTAGATAGACTACTTTAGGCAAATTTATACAGTTCATTTTTGTGGCCTATCATTTAACAGTTTCTAAACTACAAAGACAATAAAAAATAAATCAGATGCAGTCTTTTCTAGTCTTTCCAGACAAGATGACGATGCTCTTGGTAACTTGAAGTCATTAATATATTTCTTAACAAAGAAAAAATTCAAGTTCTGTGGTGATAATTCTAACAGTTATTCTTCCTGAATTGCATTCCTGACGTAGGTGTTTTTTTTTTTGTTTTGTTTTGTTTTCTTCTCCTTTAGTCTTTGGCAACATTTAAAAAGAGAACAACCATTTTATACAGAGATGTCCCCACGAGCAATTTCACCAACAAATGATGAAGCTCATTAATGTAACAGAGATATGGATAAGTTCTTTGATTTTTTTTTTCCTAGATACTTTTCAAAGATCTCAAACTTAGCCTTTCCCTGTAAATTATTTTGTCAAAGATACTTAGTCCAGCTGTCAGTTCATTCCCGTAAATGTCATCTGTTACACAAATCAAACCTACTTATGCTTCTGTAGTCCTTGCTACTGTGAACATATACTCTTTGCATCTGCGTCAGATTCTTGGAATGCATTTATATTCAGTTGACATGATACTTGTAATTATGAACTATATCTATGAGAAAGATTAAAGGAAGCTTGAAAAAATCCATTGCAGTTAAGGTGATTTCCAACAATTCTAGCTATGTCAGTTCTTAAATTTCTGTGCTCCTTAGCAAATATTTTTAGTGGAAATAACAGCCTTTACCTTTTCTCTTTGGTAGCTATTTTGCCCTCATTCTATTGCTTTCTTTCATAGTTGCTCTTGACATCCCTTCATAAAAATATTTCTTTAGATCTGAGACATATTACAGAAGACTCAACGTATGAAGTAAATATAAAATGGGAAGTTTGCCAAGATGGAAAACTTATTTGTTTCACTAGCCTAATGAGAATTAATTTCAGTTATTTAAGACCAAACTGAAATAGGTCCCTGAAGAATGATCTAATAAACCTGTAAAAATGTCACCTTGCAGCCAACTTAATTTATTGTCACTAAATAACTGATGTAACACAGGGCAGATTCTTAGCAGCTAGTAAAATGATCTGAACATCCATTAAACAGAGATTTAACTGATGCTTGCCACCACTTATACATGGGGGATATGTGTTATTTCTTGCATTTTTATGAGCTTACATAACGTCAAGTTCATGTGGTATAGTTAATGCTAGAACGAAGCAAAACTCAGTAGAATGCAACATAATCTGGTACACAGATGTTTGATCTCGTACTAACTAGTTAGCTTGCATTTTTATGTGTGTTTGGAGGGAGATGATATTTTCAAAGAAAGACAGTGCACTGCTACTAATCATATATCAGCAGTTTATGATAAATTATGGAGTAATTATATGGCTAATATTCAAGCACCACTTCCTCCAAGCTCGGGGTCAGTACATCCTTACAAGAAAGAAGTTGAGCAAGGGGGGCAGGAGACCTGCATGGATGGTCAAGGAGCTCTTGGAAAAACTTAAACAAAAGAAGAAAGCGTACATTATGTGGAAGAAGGAACAGACCACTTGGCTGAAATATATGAAAATTGTTAGAGAATGCAGGGATGCAATAAGGAAGGTCAAGGCCCGGTTATAATTAAATTTAGCAAGAGACATCCAAGACAACAAGAAGGGCTTCTTCAAATCCATCAGCAGCAAAAGAAAGACTAAGGAAAATATGGGTGTGCTGCTAAATGACATGGGTGCCTTGGCGATGGCAGATACAGAGAAGGAGGAGTTACTGAATGCCTTCTTTGCTTCAGTCTTCACTGCTAAGGCTAGTCACCATGCACTACTGAGCCTGGAAACAAAAGAGAAAACCTGGAGAGAGGAAGACTTTCCCTGGTTAAAGATGATGGGGTTAGAGGTTATTTAGGCAAACAAGACACCCACAAATCTATGGGTCCCAATGGGATGCACCTGAGGGTGCTGAGGGAGTTGGCAGATGTGATTGCTGGGCTTCTTTCCATCATCTATCAGTGGTAATGTCTATCAGGAGAGGTCCCGGATGACTGGAAACTTGCTAATGTGAAACCCATCTATAAGAAGGGTCGTAAGGAGGACTCAGGGAACTACAGGCCTGTCAACCTGACCTCGGTGCCAGGAAAGGTGATGGAGCAAATCATATTGAATGCAATCATGCAGCATATGCGGGACAACCAGGAGATGAGGGCCAGTCAGCATGGGTTCATGAGAGGCACTTCCTGCCTGACCAAACTCATCTCCTTCTATGACCAGGAAACCTGCCTATTGACATAGTCTAGCTAGACTTCATCAAGTCCTTTGACATGGTTTCCCACAGTATTCTCCTGGAGAAGCTGGCAGCCCATGATTTGGACAGGTACACTCTTTGCTGGGTTAAAAATGGGCTGAACATCCAGGCCCAGAGAATGCTGGTGAGTGGAGTAAAATCCAGCTGGCGACAGATCAGAAGTGGTGTTCCCCAGAGGTCCATGTTGGGGCCCATCCTCTTTAATATCTTCATTGATGATTTGGATGAGGGAATTGAGTGCACCCTCAGTAAATTTGCAGACGACACCAAGCTGGGGGGAAGTGTCAATCTGCCAGAGGGTAGGAAGGCCCTGCAGAGAGACCTGGACAGGACGGGTTGATGTGCAGAGGCCAATGGGATGAGGTTCAACATGGCTAAGTGACGGGTCCTGAATATTGGCCATGACAACCCCATCTACAGGCTTGGAGCAAAGTGACCGGAAAGCTGTTCAGAGGAAAAGGATGTGGGGATGCTGATTGATGCTCACTTGAACATGAGCCGGCAGCATGCCCAGGTGGCCAAGAAGGCCAACATCATTCTGGCTTGTATCAGGAATAGTGTAACCAACAGGACTGGGGAGGTGATCATCCCCCTGTACTCTGCCCTGGTGAGGTCGTACCTTGAGTACTGTGTTCAGTTTTGTGCCCCTCACTAGAAGAAGGACACATATCCAGAGAAGTAGTACTATTAGTACTACTATTAGAAGTAGTACTACTATTAGAATTCTAGAATACTACTATTAGAATAATACAATAATAGCACTACTATTAGAAATAGCACTATTTCCAGGGAAATAGTAAATTATCACATAATTTTAAATTCTATCAGAAATGTCACATGCTTTGGAGAAAACAGGTAAAACAGTTAATTCACAGATTATAATGTTGGCCTTTTTTTTTTTTTTAATGTTTAATTTTATTTTTTTTAATGTTTGACCAGGCTTTACAAATCTCCTCTTATCTTCTTCATGTAGTAGAGCAAAAAAAAATCCAGGTTGATACTCCTCTCTATTCATCTGATCTTAAAAACACCTCAGTAATGACGTTTGTAAGTCTGTGTACACTGCAAGCTAAAGTGTGGACTCCTTGCTTTGAAAGATTTTGAGGGTAAAATGGTCTTATCCAACAGCAGCACACATACACATGGCAAAAATCACATAGCTGTATCAGAAAGGAATTTGCTACATATGACCAATCCTTGGGTTTTGAGTTGTCTATCCTCATTTAATATTACAAAGTCACTGTGACTTAGAGCACATAGACATCACATTCTGGCTACTACACAGAACTGCCATTTATCCATGGTACTTTCAGATTCAATCAGATATGATCCTTCAGTTGTGAGGAATTTCCCATCTGCGTTGTCTATTTGAAAATCAAAAACTTTAAATGTTATCAGCCTCATATGGAGAATCAAATTTGCTGATCAGTGCAATCAGTCTTTGTTACCCGTTCACTCTTTCTAATCCTCTTCAATATTGCTTTCAGAGATGTAGAAATGGATTAGCGACTTGTTTCTGGGAGGTACAGGAACTGCAGAAGAGAGATGAAAAGTCTGCATATATGTCACATAAAACATTTTCTAATGGCATAGCTTAATGGTTAGCTTAACATTATTCCATTAGGTTAATATCCCCAAGAAGTAAAGTATCCCAGTTATATTTTAATGGTCAGATGTTAAACTTTAGGAAGCCACCTATATTTTTGTGCTATTGATATTAATAGAAAATTAATTCTTGGACATTTTACAAAATGATGGATTGTATTTTCACATTTTATTATTTAACTTGTTGGAACTGGTTCTGAGAATTTGAATGTTAAAATTAGTCTCATCTAATCAAGAAATAGAAGGAACAACAAGTGACTCATGCATAATTGTATAACCTCACATTTCTGATGGTCACAATACACCTCTCAGATTTACCAAAATATATTTGCACAACATATTTGACAAGTAATTTCAACAGTATGTACCCTGCAGAAACCTAGTTGTCTACACATTAGCCATTTACAGTCAAAAGCAGTGCTAAAAGTACCTCTTAAAAATATTAGCTATGAGGTATTTTCCTAGTTCTTCCAGTTCTTTAATAATGATGATTACTTTCTCCATATTTTAAGTGCAGTAAGACACCACAGTGATGAGCCGCAGTGGGTATGTACATAAGAAGGGTGTTTTCTTCCAGTTAATAATATTTTTAAACAGTTTCTTTATTGTATCCCTATACCTGAATTACTGGCAAGGACAAATAACAAACACTGTAGTGCTTTTCACTGCTGGTCTGTATTTTGGCTGTGTATCATTTTTTAGACATATAGCTCAGGCCACCATCAATTCAAGCTGTAGCTACTACTTCAGGAAGAACATTTGCCACACAAGTCAAAAATCAAGGGAAATTGGGTAAATTTGTTTCCCTCAGACTAGCAGAAAAGAGGCAGAATGTACTCTTCCCTTAGTCTGATTTCTAAATGCAAACCAGGAGGCCTCTGCATGCATTATTATCAGTTAAAGAAAAGTTTTTTACTCAGTTTCTGTGTTTTCTGGAACTTCATCCCCCTCCACACACACAGGATGCAGAGAGAGATGGTTGTAAATTATTTTAATTATATCTATCTACACAGAGATTTTTCTTCTCCTATGAGCTTTCTGGAAGCTGTCAGTGCTTAGTGATAGTGGCATTCCCAATACTTGTTTGCCATTTAAAAATATGTTGATTTAACTGTAGGTGTTATCAAGAATGAAGATAAAGCTCAGATGACACTTGACATGCATGATTCCCACAGAAGCCGTGTATCATCAGTTTGAGGTCAAACTCCAAGTTAGAGGTGTTTCATTAAAATTTAACCTGCAGTTCTAAACTCTCTCATGTGAACAGGTAAGCTAGTCAAGCAGATCACCGGGGGAGTGATTTGGAGACAGTTAAATCATTGACCTGTTACCTCAGGATGACTTTGTTAGTAAAACATTGGCTTTGCTAGTGAAAAAAACAGAGGACAGAGTCTGAGGGGTGTAAGGAGGAATGCTAATGTAATTTTCATATCTGTCAAATGAGTAACTGCAGATCTCTTAGTTTTGTGTATAAAATACACAGTGTACAGCAATACACCAAGGACACATAAACCTATCTCTCTAGAAACTCTAACAACCCATAACTTTAATGAAAACATCAGTTCACTGTAAGATTACAGAGATTAAAGATGTTGTCATCCAGGTACAACTGAAACTACCTTTTTGTTTTTGTAGCCAGGACTCTACAACCCTCACCCTGATGACCAGCTTGAATGCTGATTTTTTGCAGCTTTTCAACAGTAGGACTATTGTACTTGTGCACTGTCATGCTCAGGTCACATCTGATCCTGACTACAGATTTCAATTGTAACATACCATGCTTCTTTGTCAAGATAATATAATTTTGTAGTTTATGTGAAAACACTGGCTTTGTTGGCCAACAACAGCCAATTGGCACTTTTACTCCTTTTTCTTCTCTCTCCTCTGATTATTTAATGGCTCAGTTAAGTGAATTTTTATTTCCATTCAACAAAACTGAGATTTCAAGTCCTCCTTTGTTTTTATTTACCTCATTGGATTGTGTCTAATATTAGGCCATACATTTCATCTGTTGCATACATTTGTTTACTGATGTCACCTGGAGACTTCCTGCAAACATTCTCTGAGACAGGCATACTGCCTGTTACCTCCCTTGCCATGTGCCATTGATATTGTTCAGAGCCAGTAATGTTAGATGCCAGAAAGTAATCATACCAGAGGTTTCCTAATCCAGTATTATTCAGGCAAGCTATTCTACATTAAAAATGGGCAAGCCATCTCTGGAGCAGTGTCACTCACTTTGTAGTCTGCAGGTGGATGGTGGTCTATCAGAGCACAGCAGGTAGCCTGGGAATGGGTTGTTGTGTCCTGGTCTCAATAAGTCTGATTCATTAGAAACAGGTCTGACTGCATCATGGATCTATGGATGTAAACCCATGGGTCACATTCACTGTTGCACTGTGTTAGTGTTTTAGATTAGAATGTTTCTAACACTATATAATTATTTTGTAAAAAAAAAAAAACCAACTTGTTTACACTAGCAGTGTAATTCTCATGGCTTCTGTCAGCCATTCAAACATAGTAGTCCATTAATTTTTTGCCAGCTGAACAACCCACTTCTCTAGACAATAGCGTGTGTAGCATTGCTACGTCTTTTGCTTCGTTGATCTCTAAATGTTAAAGAAACCTTACCAGTTGCAAGTATTAATACTGCTGCTGTAATCTACCATATTTCTTTCTTTATATCAAAATTTGCACATTTTTTGTGTGGCTCTACTGATATAGGTTTGTCTTCTATTTATCCACAAAACTCACAGTTCTTTCACTGTCTGAATATGTACCTAGGAAATATCTGTTATGACAAAGGATGGATTGCATCACCACAACTATGATGCAAGCAGGAAATCCTCTGCATGGGATGTCAGGAATAAACAGAAAAAAAAAAATGAATACCAGCCTACAAATTCTCAGAAATGTGACTTTATAACAAGACATTTTGAGACAAGCACAGAGATTGCTACAACTGACAAATAGACAAATAGCTCTTGTGATCACTTTACAATTCCTTTTTTTTTAATTCTTTTTTTTTTTTTTTCCCTTTTTCCCTCATCATTTGCAGGGAGAAAATCAGTTTGAGGCTGAGGAAGGTTACCTGAAGTTTCAAGTGCCCTTTGTTTGTGTAAGAGCTCTTCCTCCTAAGAAGCGGAGCATTGAAATGCTAGAACAAAGAGAAGAATGAAGTGTAGGTGTGTGTGAGAACTGCTTGTTTGTTTGCTTTGCTTTCTTTAGAAATGAATCTCTAGAAAGACTTCCCTGAAACCGTTTTGTAAAAATAAGATAGCAGTTCCTTTTCATTTGTGTGTTTCTGTTACAATACCTTAACAATGTTCGTAAGGGAATTGAGTTGCTGTTCCCAGCAGTAGAACATGGCATACAAAAGCATAATAGTCATCAACCTTTCAAATTGTGAATGACCACACAAGCTCCATCAATGATCTTATGAGTCACTTACTTTAAGGTTCCCTGGGGAAAACAAGTGGTTTGCTACTTTATTTCACTAATTAAACTAGAAATGTCTGTGTCCTTACTGCTGGGTGGACTGCCAAGATTCAGTGCTCTTCTTTTGTTAGCTACCTGACCTGCCATTGATGTCAGCCACAGGAATTAGTCTGCCAACAAAATCATAGGGCCAGGGATAACCTGCCAGACACACACCATGCTTCCACTCTTCTATTTGTTTGGAATAAGAAAAAAGATCATTAAAATGTTACCATGCATTTAATGCTAAGTGTCTGCTACCACTGCAAATATCACAAACCTTCACATTTAACTCTTTTATAATTCTCCACGCTTTGCTGCTTTCCTTTCATAAAATCAGTCCTCATGCTAACAGTCTCCCACCTATCAGTGTTTTGTCCATTATAACTTTGCAGTTTTTTACATTGTCAAACACTAATGTTTGAATTTGTAGCAAGGATGACATTTTTTTTTCTAGAAAAATTTGAACAAATGAAAAAAATGAACACAGAATCATCTAGGTTGGAAGAGACCTCCAAGATTACCGAGTCCAACCTCTGACCTAACACTAACAAGTCCTCCACTAAACCATATCACTAAGCTCTAAATCTAAATGTCTTTTAAGGACTTCCAGGGATGGTGACTCAACCACTTCCCTGGGCAGCCTATTCCAATGCCTAACAACCCTTTCAGTAAAGAAGTTCTTCCTAATATCCAACCTAAACCTCCCCTGACGCAACTTTAGCCCATTCCCCCTCGTCCTGTCACCAAACACATGGGAAAATAGACCAACCCCCACCTTAGCCTCCTTTAAGGTACCTGTAGCAAACACAGTCCTTTTGATTTCAAAGAAGTACTATGTTTGGATTACACAGTAGGCTATCAACTCAATACAACATTCACAAGTATAGGCACCCTAAGCCTGTAGTGAAGACAGAAGCTGGCTCTGGTCTTCTAGCAGAGATTGGTATTAATAGACCTCACAGAGAACACTTAGGTGTCCTCAGAAGGGTACCTTAAGGATTTCTTTAGGCCTATTCAGAACTATCAAACTATCTGCTGAAGCACCTTATTGGTGAGCAGCTTAAAACCAATTCTTAGACTTTCAGGGCACTATACTTACATTGAATCTCTCATATCTTTCAAAATTGAGCATGTATTGTTACTATCTGCCTTTCATGCTCTGCTAGATGCTCAGCTGATTTATTAGGAGCCAGTAGTCCTAAGTGCTTCACTCAAAGAGCTGTACCTTTCCATTGATTGAATCTGCAGTGCTGCTTTACTCTAGCATTCATAACATCAGAGGGACTATGCGCCTGGAGATGAGTGGTAAGTAACTGTGACAAAACACTTCTTAAACCATGATAATTTTCCAAGAGTGCAAGCAGGCCTTATGAATATACTTGGCTCAGTCAAGCTCTTAAAATGCCTGGTTTTGTCTAGTCCACTGCAAGGAGTTAAGCAGCTCAATTCCTTTCAATCACCTCCTGAGATAACAAAACCCATACTAAACTCTGTGAATTGTACTCTGTTACAATTCTGCTTCCTCATCTTTCTGCTAGGTATATTGATTTTTGGCTTCATATAGAAATTTCTCATTTAGTTGTGCAAAATAAAACTCTCTCTTTCAATAAAAATAAAAAAAATAAAAAATCAATAGATATTTTTGTCACTTTATCTGACACTGTAGGTTCAGAAGTTCACATAGATTCCTTGTAGCCATTTTCTTTGTGAGGTTAAATAATCTAAGTCTTCACAATCTCATAACAGAATGAACTGACTGAAAAAGATCTACATCTGTTAAATAGACGCAGCTATATTATAATCTTTTCACATTCTAGTACTGGCTTTGAGAAGATTATGAGTCTCAATAAAACAGCATCTAAATTGAGAGGTCATAGAATCACAGAATCATAGAATCATTGAATGGCCTGGGTTGGAAGGAATCTCAAAAATCATCTAGTTCCAACCCCCCTGCCATAGGCAGGGACACCACCCACTAGATCAGGTTGCTCAGGGCCCCATCTAACATGGGCTTGAACACCTCCAGCGATGGGGCATCCACAATATCTCTGGGTAACCTGTTCCAGTGCCTCACCACCCTCTGAGTGAAAAATACCCTCCTAACCTATAATCTAAATCTCCCCTTTTTTAGTTTGAACCATGCCCCCTCATCCTGTCAATATCTGATTGAGGAAAGAGTTCTCCCCATCTTTTTATAAGTCCTCTTCAAGTACTGAAAGGCCACAATGAGGTCACCCTGAGGCCTTCTCTTCTGTAGGCTGAACAGACCCAGCTCTCTCAGCCTTTCTTCATAGGAGAGGTGCTCCAGCCCCTTGATCATCTTTGCGGCCTTCCTCTGGACCTGCTCTAACAGCTCCACATCCTTCTTGTGCTGAGGGCTCCAAAGCTGGATGCAGTACTCCAGGTGGGGCCTCACAAGGGCAGAGCAGAGGGGGACAATCCCCTCCCTCCCCTGCTGGCCACTCCTCTGCTGATGTAGCCCAGGTTGCAGTTGGCCTTCTGCGCTGCATATGCACACTGCTGGCTCATGTCGAGTTTTTCATCCACCAGCACCCCCAAGTCCTTCTAGGTAATCAAAGGTAATCAAGGATCAATTACACTATGGGAGTTAACTTGATAAACTCATTGACAATAATGTTGCTAACCATTTTTCTTCCAGATTATCAAAGAAAAAAGTGCTTTTCTTTGCACTGATTTCTGAGAATGTGTTACTACAATAAAGAACACCTCATTAAATGGAGGTGCTATTTTGGTAAACATATCTGTAGCTTTTAATGATTAAAGAGAAAGAATAGAGGGAAAAACAAACAAACAAACAAACAAACAAAACAGAACAAATCATTTTAATCCTTGAATTTCATATAGTCCCTGTCTTTGGGAACTAGTAGACTCTGGCCAGGTATAAATGACTAAGAATTATCCCTGTGTGAGTTCCATCCATGTTAGGACTTAGTTCCACAAATCTTCTGGGTAATGACAGTGAAAACAAACTCTGCATATTGGTAAAAAAGGATTAGAAGCAAAATGCTTGAAATTTCTGGAACTTTTTTTGGGCCTACTACTGGCAAATAAATATTGGTAACTTAATTTACCATCTTTTCCCTATGAGTACAAATGACATCTCTTTCTTTAGCCACTCAGTCAAAGAGAATGCTTGCAGTTTTTACAACATTGGATTCAGGCTTGTTTTTCCCGAGGAAAATCCTTCTCACACATGGCTGGATCTTTCTAGGCTTTATAAAGGCTGCTTAGTGATACACTTAATGAGCATGGTCCCACACTTGACAGCTGTTGCTCTGTGCCAGTAAACTTTACATGCTTTAGACTCAGAGTACTGAACTCAGAATCAAAAAACAATGAGAAACTAGAAAAAAATGAGACATCAATTATTTCAGTATCATTTGCCACCTGTAGCCATGAATATGCAGAAACAGTGGTACCATTTTAAACTTTGGTCATACAATAAGTACCAAGCAAAACTACACTTACTTTGCTAGAGGGCAAGACTTAGTGTAACATCATTCGGTGGAGGAAAGAAATATATATATGTGTAAATACAATTTTTAAAAAGTGACTTAGATCTCCTTCAGGCTTTTTTTTTTTTTTTTTTTTTAATGTTCACAGTCTGATTGGATGAGGCTTTGAGCAACCCAGTGAAAGGTGTCTCTATCCATGGTTGGGTGGTTGAACGAGGTGATCTTTAAGGTTCCCTTCCCGATCCAAACCATTCTATGATTCTATTCCATGATATTTTTCTCTTCTCCTCCTCCTCCTCCTCCTCTTCCTCCTTCTTCTTCTTCTTCTTCTTCAGACTTCAGTGGCTTAGGTAATATTATCTCACTGACTTATTCCACTGATGTTTTATTTTGTAGTGTACGAATTATGGAATACTTAATCTGTGAATTAGAGTGAACATCTGAATAGGACACACACACATTAATAGAATACCACTTTAAGACAGATGGTAAATAGAAGGGATAATAAAGGGCATTTAAGAAAGAAGATGTAAGCTATTAACAGGATCCAAATCTGTTTAATATCCTAAACAAAAGATTCTTTGAAGAGCTATCAAGATCATGCAAAAGGTAGGCAAATTCACTCTGAAATGTGAAGACAAGCTCCTGAAAATGTGAAATAAGGAATCGTGTTCTACAGACCAACCTCTAAAGCATGACTGGGTGTCTTTCTTTAACCATCCTCTGTTCACTTCTAAATATTCCTCTCCCTACTTGCTCTGCATTCTGTAGCTTTACTCCAGTGCTCACTTATATCTCAGTTATGCTTGACTAGAAGTAGTGTTAAGGATTGCCTTCAACTACTTTTTATGCTTTATGCTTCTTATACTCTGTCAACCTGAAATCAAATATGTACAGCTTCCTGGCTATTCTATTTTGCACTGGTTGCCAATGACTGAATGGCTGTTCTGGCATGCACGCCAGGTGTAGACCAGTCAGGTAGAAGCTTACACTATTTTCCTCAAAAACTCATTATTCATTCAAACTCTAGAAACCTTGGCAACAGCTTTCACCACTCTAGATTTACCAAGTGGAAGAAAAATCCTGAAGGTTTGTGACTTTTGATTTTTGTGATATCTTTCTGGAAATGTAGCAAGATTCTTTCCCTATGGATAACTATCTATACCATAGCACAGAATAGCGTAGTCTATGCAAAGCAATACTTCAGCAGCTCCCAAATATTTTGTATCAGTTTTCACTATTTTTCAGGCCATGAACGTTCATTCTGAAGACTGGAATTGAAAACAGTACAAAAGTAAATGATCTACAGCCTGCAGACCTCCATTTGCTAGCTACTAAGATACAAATTTTCTTCAGAAGCAGTGCCTTTAGCTTAGTCAAAATACTCCTGACCATACTATCTTTCCTCTCTAAAGAGTCATGTTCATATGTGTGGAATTTCTGACAAGTCATGTGCTTCGATACTCCTTTCTCAAATATTATATGTATATCTTCCTTTCAGTGGCTTAAAGGAGTTATGAATTGATAAAAAGCTGAAAATTTCGGGAAACAAACAAACAACTAATCAAACCAGAAGGTATTTACTTAATGGCACTTCTGGTTTTGTTAAATGCAAATCATAATTTCTCCTTTCAAAAATAAACTTTTTGTAATAGTTCTTTTACTTTGAAAAAACAAAATATATATTCCATGTATTGCCAAAGGTTTATTTATATTTAGGTATATTTATATTTCTGAGGTATATTTATATTTCTGTTTAGTTACCCTTTTTCTTCTCAGTAAGAAATATTTAATTGCACTTAGGACCTGTCAAGAGGAAACTATTCTAATTCAGGAAAGCATTTAACTTATGTGTATAACTAACATACCTGAGGTACTTTTCTCAACAGGGATATAAGACTTAACCATAGTCTTAAGTGTTTCCTCAGTTGTTTCTGAAAGGTTCAGTCTCCCAGCATTTGATGAACAAATCAAGATTCAGAGATCGTATTATCAGAAAGCAGCATATAGGCTCCAGTATTCTTTATATAATTCTTTAAAAGCAATTCCTTGTGGTGCAGTATAGAAATACCAGATTTTGATCTATTTTTTGGATAGTTTGACTACTAGAAAGTACAGTTCTGTAACAGCTTTTTTTTTTTTTTTTTTTCTCCTTCATGTTCAAAGCTTTTTTGCTCTCTTTACAGAACAACACAAGCATCAGTAAGGTCATATGCTTATTAAAACGTAGTTCCTAGTCTTTGTACCCAAATGTCAATGAGCATCTTGTAAATCTGTCTTCATAAAAAATATGATACTTCAAGAGAAAGGGAAGCAACTACGTTTAGTTTAAATATATATGTATAAATTAATTCTTTTAATAAGATTTATTAATAAAATTGTTTTGTTATAACATTGTTTCTTTATGCTGGAAGACTTTCTAAAAGCAGTAAAAATGTATTATATCCAGATGACCCAGAAAGTTATTATGGATTTCAAAATCCAATAGGATAAAAATACAACAAAATTATCCTATCCTATATTAGGATCCAAATCAACCCCAATGTATAAATTTGCATTCATCCTTTATAAACAAATCATTAGGAGAACAATAATGAAAGACATGAGTTCTTCAAGTCATTGTTATGCAAGCTGAAAACTATTTCTTCAAGAGGGTTCTGTGATTTATTGATCATAGATTATTAACAAAATAGCCCAATCTAAACACATGAGATATCTGTTGTGTTCTGCAGAGGAAAGAATTATGAATTGTTGTAAAATATAATTTCTCTGAAGCAAACAGCATCCGAGCCAATTTTACAAGCAACAGCTGTGAAATAATAATAATAAATAAATAAATAAAAAAGTGCATGACAAAATAGTTCAGAAACAAAGGCAATAACATAGTTGGAGAATAGATATTCTGGAATATTGCCTTGTCTTCCAGAGTAAATATTTGATTTCAATGCAGACAAATAAATATTGTGTGCTTGACTCACCGTTTTAAGTACAGAACTGCTAAATCTGTGTCAATGTATATTAAAAGTTATTTCCCATCATTTTCAAGATATAACCAAGATCATTTAGTAAAAAATAAAAAGTAGATGAAATCCATATGTAAAAGGGTAAGGAACGGTGCTTTATTTTGCAATCATTATTGCTAATCCCCACCATTTAAGTATATGCTTTAACAAATATAAGGAATTTATGCACCTTTCTATTTTTCCACGTTTTGAAGTCCCTAGAAATATCAAATCAGTTACTGTATTTTTCTGTATGAGAAAAAACAACACAAAAACTAAACCATTTTGTTTTAATAAGATGACTAGGAGTTGTAGTCACAGTCTAGGTACCATGAGAACAAAGGATGAAAAGATTTTCTGTGACAAGGACACCAGTACTTCTACTATAAAACTTTCTGATCTACAGCACAAAAAAAGAGATGAATATGAACAGGAATAAACAGGGTAAGAAATATACATATATATTATTGAATAAGACTGAAATCTTTATGTATATTCACTTGATTCAAGATGCAGAGTTTCAAGGAAAACAAACTAACAAAGAAAAACCAAACAGCCAAGACACTCAGTCCCTAGTCCCACAAACAGCTTGCTACATTACAGAAGACTTAAGGGGTGGCATTAACTGAAGGGGGGAAAAATCATTTACAAATACTCCTGACTTTTTTGAAATATTGAGAAGGCTGACAAAAATGTGTAAATGCAAATTGTGTCTAGCTCACGTAATGATGTATTCTTTCCACATCCTCCGAAGGACATTTACCAAACATATGCTTAGATGTTTTGTAAATCTCATTACTTACTGTGCTACCACTTAGAGTTTATGTGACACTTCCTCCCAGATTTCATTACATTGAATAGACATGTCCAATACTCGTGCAATGTGGTAAAGTGATATTAATGGTTCCCAGATTTACAGATATGAAAATGCCAGTTTATGATTTGCTCAAGCTTGGAGATGGTCTATAACTAAAGGGTAGACTTAACTTAAAAAAAAAAAAAAGACTTGTTAAAATAAGGGATTCTTGGGAATTCCCATGTTTCAGGCTCACATGGGTCTGCTTGACCTGTCACATAGCAGGGGTATGAGTAACTGCATGCTTTACACTGTGCATTTTTATTTATCTCCATGGCTCAGAGGAGCAATCTTCATAAGCACTGAAGGTGGCCAGCCTGCTCTGCCCCTTAATATCTGTGTCAGCATTCTCAGACATATGTAAAAAATCACAGCCAGAGTCAATGTACAAATGAAAATGGTGGTTCAGAATTCAGGGCCTCCCAAACCACTACACTCAACAACACTGAAAGAACTGTTTGTTTTCTCTGTTTGTTCTGACCACTGATAATGTGTATTCCCTAAATGGGAAATGGCTTTGTTTTTTGAAGTTTTTCCCCAGTTCTGTGTGGATTATACACACTAAAAACTGTTTCTTTGGGGAACCCACTTCCCATGTTTCCTTTCTAGTTCTCATTGTGAACACAGAATATGAATTCTCAATCTTGTATACTTTGCTTTTCATAATTTTGAGATCTCTTTTCAAAGAAGTGATTCTTTACATCTATTCCCAGGATTTTCACATCTTTCCCACACTGTTCTCTACTCAGTTTAGCTCAGCCTGGAGAGTTAGATCTCGGTTACATAGTTCCACATTTGTTCACCATTGATGAAAACTATAAACATCCAAGAGTTTAGGAAGTCTATTCATAAGTATTAAAGACTGACAAGATTGTGTATATGCCTACATTTCTGAAGCATTCAGCAGCTAATTTAGACGCTTATCATGGGATTAATACAGAAGCTTTGCATTTCTAGAAAATGGTCTGTGCCTTTTTGTTACCTCAGATGTTATTTTCGTACACAGATTTAAAACTGTGCTCATGATGACTTGCAGGGGGAAAATAAAGGACAAAGTATAAGAAGCTAACTTGCCTTTCTCACTTTTCTAGAACCCCTAACATCACCGTGAGATAAGAGGAGGAAATATTTCTAGAGAAGATAGCTTTTTTTGTAATGTGGAGACAGAGACAAGGAAAGCAGCTTTGTTTCAATTGTTTCTAAATCCCCTGAAGATGTTCAATAAAGCACGAGCCCTGAAGATCATTATTTATATAAAAATATGAGCATATTTATATAAAAATATGAGCATATTCTGTCATGCTGCTTCTGGTAGGCCATTGACAAATTACTCAGAAGGCTATTCTTAGTGATATTCTTTTCAAATGCTTTCAAGGTAAAATACTTCTTGCTAAATACAGAAAGCTAGGAATAAAATGATTATGATATTGCACAGCTGACCAGAAAATATGTTTATCTAGGTTTTCTGTTCTCTTTGTGTTCACAGATGCTATGAGACACTGTTCTGCTAGGCCTCTACAGTGTTTACCTTTAAGTGTTCAGTTTGTTCAAATATTGACAAGGGTATAAAAAGAGTTTCCCTTACTAAAGTGATGAAATCACTTGGAATCACTTGCCTTGATGCTTTTAACTCACACAATACTGATTTCCTTTAGCTCCAGGCTTTTCTGAGGGTTCTCTAAGTATTATCTCTCACTTGTAGAAATAGGAATCAAAAGCTAGATTACTTGTTTACCCCATGGTTGCTTCTGGGCTGGATAAGTGTCCCAGATTCTTCACTACAGCTTTCATCTCATTTATTTCTGCCATCCTTTCAGGCCTAGGAGATAATGGGGAGCAAAGACATCCTTCATAGTCCCGTAAGTCTGCATTGGTTTTAGTGGTGTTGTGTGAAAGATAAGTCATCTCCTGATACAAGGATGATTCCAAGGGAAGAGAGCCTGTGCTGTCCGAGGACAATTCTGCAATTTTCTATCAAAAACAAGATTGAGAATGACAACTTTTTATTATTGGTTACAGCTGCATTAAATCTGACCATTTCCCATTACTGGATTATTAGTGAAAAGGAAATAATCCTTTGTGGGGACAACACATTTAGGACCTTTGGCAAGGTCCCAGAAAGACTGATCATCACTATGTTACATTTACACTCAGGTGTCTCATGCTGTGCATCTGTGTGGCACTGATGTGAACAGTACAGACCAAATCTTAATGCCTGTTGCACCTTGGATTGTATTCTCTTCACCTCTGAGATAGTATACAGTTTTCCAGTGAAGCTGACACTGCTATTCTTTTACTTTGAATAGCCAGTTAACTGCTTCATTAGTAGCAGAAGTAACTTCTGTTCACGTTAGAAGAGATCTTTCAATAATGTAAAGACTTTTCCCAATCTTTTTGCACTAAATACATTACATCTGGATGTAAATATTTTTTCCTTATTCACCCAAGGTTCTGCAGGAGCCTTCTTTCTCATCTGAAATGCAGGGCACATCATTGGGTTTAAAGAAGAGCAGGTGTCCATTTTTGCCTAAAACTTTTTAAAGGTTGTTAAATGTAAGTTAGGTAAGTATTGTGTAAACACAACTGTGACCTGAGGTCAAAATAACCTCAGAATGTATCAAAGCAGTGTTGAAAAAAAAAAAAATCACTGATATTTATATTGAACTACAGATAGTTAAATATTGATCTTTTCTGATGGATATGTACAGGCAATTTAACACTGAAGAAAAAGAACACATACAATCAAAATGTAAATTTAAATTCTGATTACCTCTTTGTTAAAAATGCAATTTCAGGAAAATAAATGGTGCTGCAAGTAGGAGTGAATTTGGTTGGCCAGTTGCAAATAATCTACCAGGTAAGATATAAACTAGGTTCTAAAAGATGACTAACTGACTTAATGAATAGTAACATTAAACCTCATTTTACATTTCTGAATATTCTGAATCTCTCTGAAGAGATCTTGCAGAGAAACCTTCAAAACATCTGCATGATGAAAGAATGTACACCTTCTTTAGAAAAGTGAGTTATGTGATTTGAGTTCTGTTATCTCTTTGATAGTCTATAAGACTTAAGTACTTCTGAAAATTTTACTCATTACTTTTTAAGTGGAGATGATTCTCTGTAGCCAACACTAAATATTAATAAATATTTTAAAATAATAATAATAAAAATATATATTTTTTGGTGAAACAAGCCTTTCTAAGATTCTTAAAACAAATCTGAAATAGAGGATCCATAAGGGTCCATAAGGGAAAAGAAGGTAAGGTAAGGAAGGAATGTATACTGTGAAAAAATATTTTTCACACCATGAAAGGTTGGATGAATCATTTAGTGATTATTCAACTTTACTAATCTCTTGATCTCTTGCATTAAGCATTCTTACAGCCTTTTCTTTTTTTCCCCCCTCCATTTGTGAGGCTGAGCAAATTGTCAAAGTGTACTGACCTGAAAGTGTTTTTTCCATTGCCTTGAGGTTTCACTCTATAGGATTATTGTGACCTAACGTCTGTTTCCATAAACTAAGTTGCTATGGAGCTTTCTCATGATGGAAAGCTCGAATAAAACAAAACGGAAAATATAAATGTGGATCAGAGTTCTGGAAGAAATGATCGGATACTTTTTGAGTTCAACTAGATAAATGAGAATTAAAATTGTAGTAAAACAATATAGTAAATATGGTAAAACTATATATAAAAGAAATATAGCAATCAGGGCATGCTTGCCCTGTCCTGTAATTTAAATGAGGAAAATGGATACTTGCTGATACTTGCATGATACATGAAATTCTGCTCTTCACCTACATATTATTTAATTTATGTCAGTGGAAGGCCTTTGTCCAAAAAGAATATCTATTTGTAAAGTAATTCAGTAGTAAGTGAATTAAGTTAAAGAACTGAACACTAAACTACAAATATTACAGAATAGGGTATATCCTTTCTTTCATTGTCTCTAATTGTGTAAGAGTACTAACCACAGACAGAAATAGACAGCTCATAATTAAGGAGCACAGAATAACAGAATCACAAAATGGTTAAAGTTTGAAGGGAACTCTTGAGGTCATCTGGTCCACCTTCCCCTGCTGAAGCAGGGACACTTAGAGCAGCTTAAAGACAACAGTTATATAAACTATTAAATAGTCAAAGCTGTGGCATAAAATCAAATATATATATATATATTCATATTAAAAAAGAAGAATTTTATAGCTGTAAGAATAAACCAAAAGTGTAGCAAATAAAGAAGGAAAGTCATTAAAATGAGTTCTTAAGTTTTATTTTAACTCATATTCTGATATCCCGTATTAAATTCAAAAACAGATACAATCAAATTCACTGTTTTCTGTAACCTCTCCTCTAAAGAAAGTTCACTAAGAATATCATATAGATGTCTGGGAGAAAGTGCACTTACATCTGCTAGAGAGAATCAGACAAATATGACTTCCTCTTTCAGGCTTCCTTGTCATATCTCTTATGTAAACTCATATGTAAGGTCTAATACCACCTCTTAGGATTCAGCAAATAATTCACAACTGAATGCAAATTATGTCCAAATCTGCTTCAATTCCAGTTTAATTGCAATCCAAAATCTTGGCTTTGCCTCAAACAAATTTTCAAAGGACCTGAGCTGAGTTCTGAGTGTACCACCTTGCAGGGCATAGGAGAACAGTCTAATACGTGTCTGCAAAGGATAAAGGATTTATGGTTTTGGATCTCACCCAAGCCAAATTTTGAAGTCATCACTGAAATTTTCTTTGAACCCTGCACTTAAAGTAAACCTGATGACATCCCAGGTGAATCAAAAACAGTGTAATAGCCTGTTTCTGTATCCTCTTGTGAACCCACACTTTTTCAGAATTTTAAATCCATGGTTCTAGAAAGCCAGGAATCTGGCTGTTAGATTAGAGGTCTAATTTTGCCATTTTTTTGAAAGTGAGGAGAGTAATGGAAGTCTGGATTAGAATGACTATTAGGTTGATTTAAAATATAGCAAGGCATCTAAGGATAGCAAAGTTTAACGTAGTACAGGATGCATAGACCTTTTTAGAGTAGGCTGAGAAAATAATTTTCTCACTGGGCTGTATTCAGAGAATGTCTCCACAATAAGAATAATGTAGAAATGGGTCCCTCAGAAAAATATTCTTGAGACTGCAGGTACACATATTATTCCACCTTCAGAGGATATTAACTTCTGCATTTAATTTGTCACATCTCCATCTCCACTGGTCCTGATCACTGAAGATCCTCTCTAACATCCTAAGTCTACTCCAGCAGTGGCCAGTAACAGGATCACTGTCAACTGTACAGAGAGGTTGTATAAAATTTCTTGATTTACAAGTGTATCTTGTAAGAACTAGTCAACAAGAGGTATCTTTATGAATATTTCATTTACAAGTAACACCACATTGAATGTGTAAATGTTAAATCAAAGGGGAAATTTCTTATTAGTTGTCAGCAGCATAATGCTCTTCAGTTCCCTCTTTTTAAAGATGTGGAACACTACATAGGATGCTATATTTTCCACTCCATTTCAAATTTAAAGCACCATAATGCTATTGCTTAAACCTGGGCTAGGATGGACAACAGTGCTGTCTGTATTCTACTACACTGGTAAAGTGCCACAGTCTATTGAGGGAGGAATATTCTTCTTGCATTTAGGTTGCCAAGGTTCTTCCATCACCTGAAACACACAAAAACAAACCAAAGCAAACAAAACAAACACACAGCTTTCCTGTAAGCAGGGAAAAATTCAAGTCACATTGTACCAAGACCATATTTAGTAATTCATCAGGTCATAAAACTGCAATGAAAATTCATGCAGTTCATCATGTCTAACAGCAAAAGGATGTTTAAATTCAGTGTCTAAGGGCAAGATTGTTGCGCTGTTTGCTTTGCATTGCTTTCTTCTTTCTCTGTCAAACTTTGGTTTTGATACAAAGTTGACTGAAAAAGAGTCAATTGAAAATGAGGTGTTATGATACATAAATACTGCCATCTCTGATAAATGAAAATTTCATCAGCGTAATTGTTTTGTATGTTTGAGCAGTATCAAGATGCTATGGTGTTGTGGTTTAGCCCGGCTGGCAGCCAAACACCACACAGCCGTTTGCTCACCCTCCCCCCTCCCTCTCCGGGATGGGGGAGAGAAACGGGAAAGTGAAGCCTGTGAGTTGAGATAACGACAGTTTATTAAGACAGGAAAAATAATAACAATAATAATAATAATAATAATAATAATAGTATTAATAGTAATAATGTGTACAAAATAAGTGATGCACAATGCAATTGCTCACCACCCGTTGACCGATGCCCAGCCTATCCCCGAGCAGCCGCCCCCCCACCCCGGCTAGCCACCCCTATATATTGTTCAGCATGACGTCAGATGGTATGGAATACCCCTTTGGCCAGTTTGGGTCAGCTGTCCTGGGTCTGTCCCCTCCCAGCTCCTGCTGCACCCCCAGCCTGCTCGCTAGCAGGACAGAGCGAGAAGCTGAAAAGTCCTTGGCTTGGTGTAAGCATTGCTCTACAACAATTAAAACATCAGCATGTTATCAGCGCTCTTCTCATCCTAATCCAAAACATAACACCCTGCCAGCTACTAGGAGGAAAATTAACTCTGTCCTACCTGAAACCAGGACATATGGACACCAAATAAGTAGTAAATAAAAAGATAAATTGATGGCAATTAGCACAAATGGAATAGAAAATATTAGGAGAGCCTTGTTTATGGTGCAGGATTATGATCTATAACTATGAAATGCAAAAATATTTTTTTGAAACATGAAAAATGAATAGTTGCAGATACAGATACAATATTTGAATATTAACTGGTGGAAAACATCTTAATAAATTATGCTCAGAAATGGCTGACTGCTCAGGTTAAAAAAGAATGTAAATCTACTCAAAGGACTGAAATATTTGTACTTTTTAGATTTGTAAAGTATAACAATGTGATAGATTAATACTGTATCCACAAAATGTTATGCAGATGATTTGGAACAGAAGAAAAATTTCTATTCTTATTTGATTTATACCTAGTATATATACATTTCAAGAAGTTGGTAGTTACGTAGGTCTAAAAATGACTGTAAGAGATTTTCACGATTTTAAATATTTATCAATACTATGGCATAAGACAAACACTTTAAAGCTTAATTTTTAACCAAATTATTTACATAATTACATATTTATTTATTTATTTTCTAGGACTTTATGGAGTTTCCAAAAGCCAAGCATTTAAAATTTTTTCTTTCTATTGTATACTTTCCACTACAAGTCTCCTCCTTTTTTTTTTTTTTTTTTTTTTTTTAATTACTTCCCCCCCTCACACACACACACAATTTTTCTGGGTATCACTTTTAGATCTTTACACTTTCTAAATATCATGTTTTAATTCTTTTTTATTCTTCTTGACTTTTTCATCTTCTCAGTCAGGCAGAATAAAATCCTGAAAATCTTTTTCCTGTGGTAAAATTGATCTGAATTAATAAAGCAAAAGCAGAATGAGCCCTTTTTGGAATAAGTTCTATTTGTACTTAATATACTTGTCACGTAGTACAGCATAGAATCATAGAATCATAGAATATCCCGAGTTGGAAGGGACTCATAAGGATCATCGAGTGCAACTCCTGGCACTGCACAGGTCTGCCCGAAATTTTAGACCATGTGACTAAGTGCACAGTCCAATTGCTTCTTAAATTCAGACAGGCTTGGTGCAGTGACTACTTCCCTGGGGAGCCTGTTCCAATGTGTGACCACCCTCTCGGTGAAGAACCTCTTCTTGATGACCAGTCTAAACCTCCCCTGCCTCAGCTTAACACCGTTCCCGTGGGTCCTATCACTGGTGATTACAGAGAATAGGTCAGCGCCTGCCCCTCCACTCCCCCTCGCGAGGAAGTTGTAGACTGTGATGA